>NW_006921724.1:2751561-2754295 GCF_000298275.1 Orycteropus afer afer
CTGAGCATGTTCTTCCCTTTTGGTTTTCTAACTCCAAGTCTGCACATTTCATTATATAATACTCTACTTTGTATTCTCAAGCCACCCTTTGAAATTTCTGTTCAGCTCTTTTATTTCATCATTTCTTTCATTCAATTTCAATACTCACCTTTCAAAGGCAAATTTCAGAGTCTCTTCTGACATTTATTCTGTTTTTTTTCTTCCTTTCTTGTCTTTTTAATGACCTTTTGCTTTGTTCATGTATGATGTCCTCAACTTGTCTGGTGTTTAATGCATCAAATCTATTCTCCGAATTCAGATGGGATATACTCAAGGTCGTATTTTGGCTCTGTGGACTTGTTTTAATTTTCTTCAGCTTCAACTTGAACTAGTATATGAGCAATTGATGGTCTGTTCTACAATCAGCCCCTGGCCTTGTTCTGACTGATGAATTGAGCTTCTCCATTGTCTCTTTCCAGATGCACATAATTTGATCCCTTTGTATTCCACCTAGTGAGGTCCATGTGTATAGTTGCCATTGTTTTTGAAAAAGGTATTTGCAATGAATAAGTCCTTGATCTTGCAAAATTCTATCATGTGCTCTCTGGCATTATTTCTTTCATGTAGTCTCTGGAGTGATTTATTTCACGAAGGCCATACTTTCCAAATGCCGATGCTCTTTGTTTCCAGTTTTCACATTCCAATCACCAGTAATTCTCACTGCATCTTGATTGCATATTTGATCAATTCCAGACTGCAGATGCTGGTAAACACCTTCAGTTTCTTCAACTTTGGCTTTAGTGGTTGGAGTGCATATTTGAATAATAGTCATATGAACTGGTCTTCCTGTAGGTATGTGGTTATTATCCTGTCACACCAGCTTTGTACGTTGGGTCTGATCTTGAAATGTTCTTTTGGATGATTAATGTAATGTTATTCCTCTTCAATTTGTCATTCCCAGCAGAGTAAACCATATGATTGTCTGATTCAAAATGGCCAACACTAGTTCATTTCAGCTCACTGATGCTTAAGATAACAGTCTTTATTTGATCCATTTATTTTTTGACAACTTCCTATTTTCCTAGATTCATACTTTACACATTTCACATTCTAATGATTAATGGATGTTTGCAGGTGTTTCTTCTCATTTTGAAAGTCCAGAAAGCTTTATTCCATCCATCTCATTATAGTTGACTGTTTTTTGAGGAGGCAGCTCTTCCTCAGATGTATTGTGAGTGCTTTCTAACCTGGGAAGCTCATCTTCTGGCACTATATCAGACAATGCTTCACTGCTATTTATAATGTTTTCGGTGGTCAATTTTTTTCAAAAGTGGATGGCCCCATCCTTCTTCCTAGTCTGTCAGTCTGGCAGTTCCATTGAAATCTCTCCACCATGGGTGACCTTGCTGTTATTTGAAATACCAGTCACATAGCTTCCAGCATCACAGCAACACATAAGCCACCACAGTATGACAACTGATAGACAAGTGGTGCTTTTAAAGGTTAGTTACAAAGAACAACAATGAAAAAACTTTTTAATACGAATAATTTTGTTACATTTGGGAACTTTAACTTATAGCTTCATTAATTCAAAATGGAAAATTCTCCAGCTTTGATTTCTAAGTGTTTCATAAAGCCACTAAGCTCATATTTTCAACTCTTTGCCCACATAGTCATTTATTTCCACAGTCATATGTTGTCATGTAACAGGGTGGTGGTTAGTTTTGGGATTTGATCTTTCTTTTTTTAAAAAAGTTGCAGTGAGAAATATGATAGATGACAAATCTTGACAATTCAGTGCTTGAGTATTTTTGTCAGAAATGGAATGATGTACTACTGTTAGCCAATTAGAATTATTTTACATATTGTTACTGTGTTTCAATTATTTTAAAAGGAATATATAATTATTCACTTTTGATCTTTGGAAGCAATCATTATTACGAGGATCATTTCACTTGGGAAACACTTTCATAATAAGAATAACTACTAAGAGAAATAAAAAGAAAATAACATCAAACACAAGAATTCTAGGGCCACGGGACCATAGTCCCAGAGGACATCAAACTCAATTGGCATAACATACTACACAAATCATTGTTCCACCTTCTACTGTGGCTAGTAGTGACAGAGATCTTAAAAGCTTGCAAGCTGCCATCTAGATGCAACGATATATCTCTCCTCGTCCAGGGCCGAGAAGAATGAAGAAAACCAAATATTCATGGAAACAATCAGTCCTAGTGACTGGTACACCATCCGATCTGCAGCCTATATGACTATGAGACCAGAAGAAATAGATGGTGCTTGGCTACTACTGTCAACCACTTGGAAGAGGATCTTTGTAGGAGATCCTGGATAGATAGGGGGAACAATGTGGAACAAAACTCAAAATCATTTGGAAAAAAAAAAGCAGGGAGCAGGTTTACTGGCCCGATGAAGCCTGGTGGAACCACTGAGACTATGGTCCCTAGCTGTCCTTCAGGTCTGGAATTGAACACACACCTGTAGCTTCCAGTCAAGCAGTAGACAGGCATACTAGTTGAGCATTTATCTGAGGTAGATACACTCATTACAGAGAACAAGTAAGAGAGAAAGAAGGGCTGCTCAGGCACAGGGAGACAGCTCAGGGGGTAGGAGTGCATGGAGGGATGGTCACAGGGAAGCGGTACCTATTGGGAGGAAGTGGGAGAGGAGATGTTGCATTGTGCTAAATAGTGGTCAATGTCATGAGACAAAGTGTATGTGATCTGCTGTATGG
>NW_006921724.1:2754995-2776513 GCF_000298275.1 Orycteropus afer afer
TTGAACTGCCAGGCTTCTGGTTAGCAGTCAAATACCTTAGGCACTACACCACCAGAGCTCCTAAAAGAAACATGAGTGAGTGAAAATTATTTGACCTCAATAATGCTTTTTATAGAAGAGTCTAGAGCTAAAATTCTGGATGCTATCAATGTGGAGGTTGGAAGGGCTGATTGGAGAGTAAAAAGGAAAAAAAAATATATTGTTTGAACTTATTTGAAGGAGTGGGCATTGTGTAAGGATGCAGAGACTTATCATCAGGTATTTTTAGAAACTAGGCATAAAATGCAAAATGCATAGAAGTGGTATTCACTGATTTAAGTTTACACTAACACCTTATAATCATTCTTTGAGAGACAGCTGCAATATATGGACTGGGAGGAAGCATGGAGGTTGGCAACTTCTCATTGTCTACCGTGGACTTTCACATTCTCAGCAGACATTCTTCAATTTGGCCCTAATTTATCTATCTGAAATAGACTGCCCATTTCCTACAGAACCCTATACTCCAGTCAAAACAAGCTGATTTCAGAATCTGGTCATCCCTGACCCTGTTGCTATCTTGGCTTCACTCACACTCTTCTTTGCACTTAAAACACTTGCCCTCTTCTGCCTTCTCTGTCTGCTAAATCTCACTCCTCTTCCTCCTCCTATTGTTGTTGTTATTAGGTGCTGTTGAGTTGGCTCTGACTCATACAGACCCTATGTATAACAGAATGAAACACTGCCCAGTCCTGTGCCTGCCTCACAATGCTTGCCATACCTGAGCCCATTGTTGCAGCCATTGAGTCAATTTGTCTTGTTGAGAGTCTTCCCCATTTTTGCTGACACTCCACTTTACCAAGCATGATATCCTTCTCCAGGGAATGGTTCCTTCTGACAACATGACCAAAGTAGGTAAAACGAAGTCTGGCCTTTCTCGCTTCCAAGGAGCATTCTGGATGCACTTGTTCCAGGACAGATTTGTTAGTTCTTCTGGAAGTCCATGGTACTTTCAGTATTCTTCTTCAACACCACATCTCAAAAGCATCAACTCTTCTTTGGTCTTCCTTATTCATTGTCCAATTTTGACATGCATACGAGGTGATTGAAAACACCATAGATTGGGTTAGGTGCACCTTAGTCTTCAAAGAGATATCTTTATATCTTTACTCTTCAGCAGTTTAAAGAGGTCATTTGCAGGAGATTTGCCCAGTGCAATCTGTCATCTCATTTCTTGACTGGTGCTTCCATTGGTGTCGATTGTGGATCCAAGTAATATGAAATCTTTGACAGCATCAATCTTTTCTCCATTTATCATGATGCTATTTATTGGTCAATAGTGAGGATTTTTGTTTTCTTTATATTGAGGTGTAATCCATACTGTCATACTGCAGCCTATAGTCTTTAATCTTCCTCAGTAAGTGCTTCAAGTTATCTTCACTTTCAGCAAGCAAGGTTGTGTTGCCTGCATATCGCAGGTTGTTAATGAGTCTTCCTCCGATCCTGATGCCATGTCCTTTTTCATATAGTCCAGCTTCTCAGATTATATGTTCAGCATACAGATTCAATAAATATGGTGAAAGGATAGAACCCTGACACACTCCTTTTCTCATTTTAAACCTGCAGTATCCCTTTGTTCTGGTCTATATAGAGAAAACCTTATGAATAGCAGTGAAAGATTGTTTGATATATTACTGGACCCCATCAAACCAAAATAATAATAAAAAAAGGAAAACAAAACTCACTGCCATTGAGTCGATTCTGATTCATAGTGACCCCCTTTGAGTTTCCAAGGTGGTGAATTTTTGCGGAAGTAGATTGCCCAGTCTTCTTTCCACAGAGTGGCTAGTGGGTTTGAACTGCCAACCTTCTGGTTAGCAGTCAAATGCCTTAGCGACTATGCCACCCTGTAGTATGCAGAATAATGACCTTCCTAAAGATGTCTGTGTCTTAATATCCAGAACCTGTGAACATGTAACTATGTTATGTTACATGGTAAAAAATAGCTAAGATAGGATTAATTGAAAGTGTTAATCATCTGACCTTGAGATGAGAAAGTGGGTCCAGTGGACCACAACCATCCTTAAAGTTAAAAAAAAAAAAAAAAAGGCAGAAGAAGGGAGTCAGACTGTAGAAGATTGCAATGATGTGATGTGAGAAGGACTTGATCTGCCATTATTGGCTTTGAAGGTTTAGGAAAAAGCCATGATCCAAGGAATGCAGGTGGCCTGTAAAACCTGGAACCCAAAACCAAACCAAACTCACTGCCATCGAGTTAATTCTGACTCATAACAACCCCCTGTGGGTTTTCGAGGCAGTAAGTCTTTACAGAAGTAGATTGCCCAGTCTTCCTTCTGCAGAGTGGCTGGTGGGTTTGAACCACCAACCTCTGATTACCAGTCAAATGCCGTAGGCACTATGCCACCAGAGCTCCTATTGTAAAACCTGGAAAAGGTAAGGAAATGGCTTCTCCAGAGCCACCAGAAAGAATGTAGCCTTGCCTTGATTATAGCCCAGTGAACTTTGAACCTCCAGAACTGCATGGTAATAAATTTGCATTGCTTTAAGTCACTAAATTTATAGTACCGTGATACAGCAGCAATAATGCACTAATACAACTTTCCAATGTTGTATACCTGTGCCATGACATGAAGTTGTTTTGCCTTGCATGTGTGTGTGTACATGATATTGTGTGTATATGTGTGTGTGTGCTTAATCTATGTTCTTGGATTATTCATCTTGCAAGATTGTTAAATTCTATGAGATCAAGAACTGTGACTTGTTCATCCCTTTATCCCAGATAGTGCCTCACAGTGTTCATGTGGAATTGCAGTTAGGTGGAGGGAATGCACAGGGGAAAAGACAGATAGAGAAATGGAGACCACCAGTGCCATAAACCCATAAGCCCATTGCCATTGAGTCGATTCTGACTCAAAGTGACTTTATATGACAGATTAGAATTGCCTCATATTGTTTCCAAGGCTGTAATCTTTACAGAATCAGATTGTCACATCTTTCTTCTGCTGAGCAGCTTGTGGGTTTGAATGGCCAATTTAGCAGCCTTTCAAATCTTTCAGCTAGCAGCCAAGCACTTGACCACTGCACCACCAGTGCTATTTTAATTGTTTTTATTAGGTGCTGTGAAGTCTGTTCTGACTCATAGTGACCCTATGTACAAAAGAACAAAATGCGATCTGGTCCTGGACCATCCTCATAATTTTGAGTCCACTGTTGTAGCCACTGTGTCAATTCATTTTGTCGAGGGTCTTACCCTTTTTCAGTGACCTTCTACTTTGCCAAGTATGATACCCTTCTCCAGGGATGTGTCCCTCCTGATAACATGTCCAAAGTTCATCAGTTAAAGTGCCATACTAGGTCCAGTTTACAAGTGTGCCAGGCACTGTTTGCATCTCTGTGACTTGGCTGGGTCTGGTTGAGTAGCTTAGCAGCTGAATGTAGTTATTCCTCATGGTGAGATTGGTAATTAACTCCATTGCAGAATCTATTGGAGCAGCTGAGTAGTTGCTTTGGATATGTGGTCTGCTTCCTGTATATAAGAAACAACTTTGGGAATGGTCTTTAGCTTATGGCTTGCTTCAACTCTGCATGTAGCTGTGCCTTTGTTCAGCAGCCTGCTATGCTCTGCCGACCTTGGGATTTTCAATGGACTTGAATTAACGGCTTGCCATGTGGTTTGGTAGCATCGGGACTGTGCCTTTTTACTTGTCAACCTTGGGGTTGTCAGTCTCAGCAGCCAGCAGCTATCTGAGTGAAGAAAAGCCTCTAGCTCCAGTGGGTCAGAAACAGGAGGCAGAGCAGAAGCCCAAGGTTGAGGGACTTCCACCCAGCCCCTAGAGCCTGGCTCCTGTTTGTTAAAGCCATCCCATTGGTGGTATATTCTTGTCAGAGTGGCAGTAGGTAACCAGAACACCCACCTCTCATGGGGCACTGAGCACAACCCTCCACTCAGGAGATGGGGAGCAGCAATGGAGGGAACCATCAGAGAGCAGAACCATGCAACTATAAGCAGTGCCCTGGAGCTTTTATTTGCAAATTGATTTTGAGGCCAAAAGAAGGTGACATTCAGTTAGTGCAGTGTGCCCTTGCTATGGTTTTGTGTCTGATGCAAGGACCTCCCAGCACCTGCCCTGGGCTACCATGTCTGCTGGCTGGCACTCATTTCTCTGGCTTTTATGCTTCCTAACAGAGTCATTCTATGTAGTTTCTTTCCAATTATTGACAGTCAGCAACAGTCACTGAGCTTTCACTGTGTGGAGGATGCTGGGATGTCTAAGCCATTTCCAAGGGTTAAGCCCTGCTTCGGAGTAAGAGTGGGTTTATCCTGAAGTGTTGGAAGTGTGCCACGTCTGTCCAAGGCTTACTTTCTACTCGTAAGTATTGGAATAGAAATAAGTCTGGTTTAAATAAAATTAGTATCTTCTTGTTTTCAAACCAGTGAGAAAGATGACATCATTTTTTCCCCTGCAAACTTATATCATTTTTCAAGCATGATTGTTTACCTTTTGCTTTAAGTAACTGAAAAGAGAGCAAAGGGTTCATATGCCCTCCGAGATACAACAAAGTGCTGGAAAGCCTCCTTTTCTCTTCATCCTATTTCATCTCTGGCTCTTCTGGTACTTTCTCTTTTTCTTTTCAAAGCTTAGAATGTAGAGTAAATATTTATGAATAATTAGAGTCTAGTTGGTTGTGAAAACAGGATCCATATCAATCCTATGCTTTCTTGTTGTTGTTAGGTGCTGCCAAGTCAATTCTGATTCATACTGACCCTACATACAACAAAATGATACATGGGAGGGACCTGTGCATCCTCATTGTGTATGTTTCACCCCATGTTTAACCACATTGTTGCAGTCATTGATGGTCATCCTCTCTTTTGCCGAATCTCTACTTTACCAAGCATGATATCCTTCTCCAGGGACCTGTCCTTCCTGATAACATGTTCAAAGTACTTAAGATGAAATCTCATCACCCTAGCTTTTAAGGAACATTCTGATTATACTTCTTCTGAGACAGATTTGTTTGTTTTTCTGGCAGCTCATGGTATATTCAATATTCTTCTCCAACACCATAAGTCAAATGCACTAATTCTGCTTCAGTCCTCCTTACTCATTCACATGCAAATGTGAACAAAGGACATGGGGCAGCATCCTCATCTGACCTCCTCTAACTTTATGATGGGGAGATGCAAAAAGGGCAAGGAGGCCACATCTCCTGACCTCCTCTAACCGCACAAGAGGAAGACAGGATCACCATCAGTAGCCCAAGGTCTATTCGTGCAAGGCCAGACATGTTGCCTCCCTCCAGCCCTTTCACCAACCGTTCCTCCCACAGCACCCAAAGCCTATCTGCCAGGTTTGATAATTCACTGCAGTGGCCACACAGAACTCACAGATTACGAGGTTTATTAGGGAAGCACCAGGCTACAATTCAAGTTCAGGAAAAACGCTCAGTCTCTCGCCCAGCCCACAGTCTCTCTCCTAACAGTCTCTCACAGTCTCTCTCCCAACAGTGAGTATCCCTCGGTGTCTCACTCAGCAATGCGTGTCTCTTGCTTCTCTTTCCCAGCAGTGCATGTCTCTTTCAGGAGTGTGTGTCTCAGCAGCACATCTTCCTCAACCAGCAGTCAGAGAGATACTTCTTCTGCCTCTAGGAGATCTCCTTTCAAGCCTGGCAGAGTGGCCAAACTAACCAATCACAACATCAGAATTCTAAGGACCTGAGAGAGAGCGGGAACCTCCCAGAACATTGTTTTGTGCTACTCCCAACAGAAATACCCCAGGTGGGCAACTTGAGCAATCAGGAGCTCCTCAGTTGCTCATGGCAAATTCCACCTCTGAGTTTACAAAGACTAATGGGTAGAAAAGCCACACTAAGTAATTTACTACACTGCAGGAGAGAAAATCACCATCAGCAACCCAAGCCTGATTCCTATGAGGTGGAGATCAGACATACCACCACCCTTCAGACTTTTTACCAGTTCTGACACCAACCATTCCTCCCACAGGACTCACTGTTTCTCTCTGGATACAATAACTCATTACAATGGCCACACATAACTCACAGACAACACTCATTATTATGGAATTTATTAGGGTAGTAACAGGTTACAGTTCAGGCTAAGCCACACTCAAGGTGCAATTCTTCAATCAGGACAGCCTCCCTTTTCTATACCTGTAGGCATGGCTCTCTTTAACCCTTGGCTTCTTGGCCTGGATTCTGCCCTGCTCAGGCCAGTGTTATGAAACTTTTAACTCTAAGGAGAGGTTCATCCCACTATGCCAGCAAACCTCTTGCCCAAAGACATTCAGCTTTCTTGCTCTGTAGGTCATAATGCCTGCAGCTCTGTCTCATACAGGACTCTCAGTTCTGCTGCAACCATCTCTCTGCTGGTCTCTCTGCCATCATTTCAGCCAACCCTCTGCCAAAGAGTGCAGGGAACTTGGGTCTAAGGATGAGCTCCACTCCACCCCTGGCTCTTCTCTGTTGATGACAGTGAGGTCTTATCTTCTGCCTCTAGGAGGGCTCATTGTGAGCCTAACAGAAAACTGACTAATCCTCACATTAGGATTCCTTACACCTTATTTCCACCCCTACAAGGGTGCCACATACCTTATTTAAATTCTAACAAGCTATCCAGTCCCTTTGGTGAGCTACAAGCACCTCACATTTGCATAGTTCCACTACCATGTGGTGGAAGTCACAAAGTCCATGGCTAAAAGAGCCATGCTACCTAATTCACTGCATCACAATATGAGACAATTGAAAAGACCATAGCTTAGTCTTCAAAGTGATATCTTTGCTTTTTAACACTTTAAAGAGATCTTTTGTAGCAGATTTGACAAATGCAATACATGGTTTGATTTTGTGACTGATGATTCCATTTAGCAGCCCTTGTCTATTCTGAATATCCTTGGCCTAGAAATCACATTTTGAAAATGATTTGTCAAAATGATGAGGGAAAAAAAAAGAGAGCAGGCAGAATGTGGTCTGTTTGATAATTGTTTTATTAGCTGAAGAAAGCATATTATAACACACAATCATTTTGTTGTTGTTGAGTGTTTACACAATATAAAATTAACCATTTAAAGTGTACAATTTAGTAGGATTTAGTACATTTATAATGGTGTGCAACCATAACCTCTATCTAGTTTCAAAATAACTTTATCACTCTCAGTGAAGTTCCCACACACATTAAATAGTCATCCCCATTTCCTCTATTCTGAGCCCCTGGCACTCACTAATCTACCTCCTGTTTCTGTGGACTACCTATTTTTGTGGTTTCATGTAAATGGAATGACACAAGATATAACTTTGTTTTGTATGACATTTTTCATTTAGCATAATGTTTTTGAGGTTCATCTTTATTGTAACATGTCTCAATACTTTTTTTTTTTTAAGGCTGAATAAAATTCCATTGTATAGGGTCACTATGAGTTGTGACTGACTTAATGGAAGTAGGTTTAGTATTTTTGGTGTTAGTGTGGATGTAAAAGCATATCTCGGAGATATTATAGTTTCAATTCCAGACAACTGCAATAAAGTGAATATTGCAATAAAATGAGTCACACAGATTTTCTGCTTTCCCAGTGAATATAAAAGTTGTGTTTGCACCATACTGTAGTCTATTAAGTGTACAACAGCATTATGAAAAAGTTTGAGATATACTGAGAATTACCAAAATGTGACAGAGACATGAAGTGAGCACATGCTATTGGAAAAATGACCCTGATAGACTTGCTTGACGCAAGGTTGCCACAAACTCTCAATTTATAAAATCAGCAATACCTGCAAAGCTCAATAAAACAGAGCACAATAAAATGATGCATACCTGTACCACATTTTCTGTTTTTATTCATCCATTAATGAATATGTGAGTTGTTTCCACCTTTTGGCAATTGTGAATAATACTGTTATGAACATTCTTGTTTGAATACCTGTCTTCAATTATTTTTGGAATTTATCTAAGAGTTTAATTGCTGAGTTATAATATAATTTTCTATTTAAATTTCTGAGAAATCACCAAACTTTTTTTCACAGTGGTTATTTTACATTCCAACCAGTAGTGTAGGAAGGTTATAATTTTTCACATCCTCACAAACTCTTGCTATTTTCCACTTTTAAAAAATAACCATTCTAATGGTGTAATGTGGTATTTCATTGTGGTTTTGATTTTCATTTCCCTAATGACTATACCACTCCTTGGAAAGAAGATTGGGCAATATACTTCCCTAGTGATACTGCCTCTGAAACTCAAGGAGGCATTGCTATGAGTCAGATATGACTCTATTCTATGGCAGTGGGTTTTTATTTATTTATTTATTTTCTAATGACCATTGTGCCACTAGGGATCAACTTTTCCATTTCTGCATAAAAGGCCATTAAGAATTGGATAGGGAGTGATAAATTGCCATTACTATTGGGGATGAAGAACTGTAGGAGTTGAAGTAATAGAAGAAATGTGTAGATAAATGCAAGGTAGTGCTGGGAGAGTGAAGTGACTGAAGATGAACAAAATAAAACTGCTAGGATGACAAGTCTAAGAAGATTGAGGGGGAGTGATGTTAAGATTTTTGGAGGAGAGGAGGTCAACAAACAAAGAAGGAGAAATACTGGAAGATGTATCTACATGGACATTGAAAACTTCAATAGTTGTCATATAAGAAGCCTGGTGGCACAATAAGGAGCCCTGGTGATGCTGTGCTTAAGGCATTTTGTTCCAGGGAGCCCTTCCCCATTAGGGCTTGGCCCTAGCCAGCTCTCATCTTCTACTGACCAAGAATGACCAGGAGAACCTCAGATTTTCCACACAAACAAAACTTTTATTAAGAGAAAGAGAAAGTAGCTCATGAGCAGAGATGAAAAGGGACTAAGCAATACCAGCCTTTGTCTCTCTGAGCAAAGATTTGCTGTGGCTTTAATTTTAAAGGGTTTTGAGCAAGAGAGGAACACAAGAAATAGGTGAGGATTTTCTAAGTAAGGGTGGTATTTTCCAAGAAAGGATTGGCACTATGGAAATTGAGTGCATGCACAGGAGTTGCAGGGATTGCTGGGATACATGACAAGACTTATTATGAGATGTCACACAAGCACTGTCTCTTGGGGCATAGGTTCAAATCCCTGTTGGTGCCTTTGCTTCAATGCCACCACCCAGACAGGTCAGAGACTGGTCATCTTGTGATGATATGTGCATACTTGGAGAGCTGAATCAAACTAATTTGCCTGCAAAACACCTACAGAACATCTTGTAAGGAGGTAAAGCACAAAACTGGGTAGGTTGCTAGTTACTTCTGTACCCTATGTTCCAGGATGTGTTTTGGCCTTTAGCTACAGCAGTTAGGCTTGCAGTTTATGTCTTAAATTAATCCTTTGGGTGAGGCCACCTTCTGCCTCAATCTGACTTCTGACCAGCAGGTTGACAGTTCAAACTCACCCGCTGTTCTGTGGAAGGAAGATGAGGCAATCTACTTCTGTAAAGATTTAATGCCTTGGAAATTCAATGGGGGTCACTATGAGTCAGAATCAACTTGATGGCAACAGGTTTGTTTTGGTTTTTGGTTGATGGTGCAATGGTTAAGTGCTCAGCTGGTAACCAACAGGTGAATGGTTTGAACCCACCAGCTACTCCATGGGAAAAGAAACCTAGCGAACTGCTTCTGTAAAGATTATAATCTAGGAAAACCTGTGGGAAAATTCTACTCTGTCATATAGAGTCACTAAAGCCTGAATCAACCAGATGGCACACAACAATAGTTATATTCTCAGTAGTGATGAAAATAATCTCTATAAACTGGGAGCTTAATCTTCAAGGAATGAGAGGCAGTTAACTGGTAGTCAGTTAATGATGGCAATAAATAAGATAAATATGTGACATGGTCTGATGGCAGGAGACTCAAAGAGTGGTCTGGAGGGAGGAAGTGACCAGCTGTGTTAAATGCTGCAGACAGACCATGTGGGTGGAACAGATCTCCAGGATGGGTGAGTACAAACAAAAAACAAAGAAGAGAAGACCTCATCACTTGAGAGGGCTGCAGGATCAATTGAAATCTCAAGGGGACTTGGAGGGAAAGTTTACTGAAAAGTAGAGCTGAAGAAACAATATTTAGGAAAGTGAATATTGGTAAGCAGTGAATTCCAAGTAGTCCCTTATATCTTTGAATATGGACTTTAATAGAATTTTGCTACTTTTTATTTTTGTTCAATCAGTAAAGGTAACACAACTCTAAGAGAAATGAACATATTATGTGATTGAACTTAACCAAATCTGAGACCAAACAGTTCTTTCTAAGGTTGCCAAATACAAGAGGATAACCAAATGACCAAGAAATATTAAAACATGTTCCTTCTCACTAAAGTCAAATAGGTAGCAAAGTACTGAATCAGAAAATAAGAAATACTGTTTTTTCCTTTAGGATTAGAGAAAGCCAGGGGACAATAAACACCCTCACACATTGTTATTGGGATGTTAATTGGTATAACCATTTTGAAGGGCAATTTATGCATAACCATCTGAAATTAAAATGATCATACCCTATAACTCAACTATATCCACTTCTAACAATTTCATACCTACAAACACTCCCACAGGGTAAAATGCACAGTTATGCAGAAAGGTCACTAGTGGTCATAGTACAAAGTGGCTACTGAAACAGTGGAAAATACATATCATAATTTCATCCAACGGAATTCCATACATCTCCAGAATGCATGGAGCTGCTATCTCTATATGTATTTTAAAAATAATATCAAACTTACAGCAAAGTTGTAAGTATTGTACAATACAGAGGAAAAGTGATCTTATTATTGATTGTGTCCTCCAAAAAGATAGGTTGAAGTCCTTACTTCCAGTACCTTGAAGGTGAAAACAGAATCCTTGATGATGTTATCAGTTAACATTTGGCCATATTGGATCTTAATCCAATGTGAGCTATGTCCTTATAAAAGAGAAGAAACAAAGAAAGATGCATATGAGGGAGATGGCTGTGTGAAGGTGGAGCAGAGATAGAATGACCACAAGCCAAGGAACACCAAGGATCAGCAGCTGGCACATAATGCTAGGAGAGAGCGTGGAGCACATTCTTGCTCAGAGCTTTCAGAATGAGTTAACACAACCAACACCTTGCTTTTGGACTTCTAGAACTCCAGGACTGTGGGAGAATAAATTTCTGATGTGTTACGCTTCCTAGTTCATAGAAGTTTGTTTCTGAAGCCTTAGTAAACTAATACAAGTGATATATACGTAATGACCCAGATATATATTTAAGACATACCACTAAATAGGTATATGTGGAGGGAGGATCTAAGCTGCAAAATAATCTGTGTGGTGTGAAATCTTTTGTCAATAATAGGTGGATTGAAAATTTACTGGGATATTTACAAAGCTATGATTTTAGTTATTTCTTCATGGCAGCCTTAAGTGACCTTTCATGCATCTTTTCCTATTTTGTAGCACCTAATGGGGAATGTAGGAGCTCTGGTAGCATAGTGCCTAAGGCACTTGACTGCTAACCAGAAGGCTGGTGGTTCAAACCCACCAGCCACTCCTTGGAAGGAAGGTTGGGCAATCCTACTTCCGTAGTGATATTGCCTCGGAAACCCAAGGAGAGGTCACTATGAGTCGGGGCTGACTCGACGGCACATAACAGCAACAACAATAACAATGGGGAGTGAGAGTGCTGAGGTGGATCAGAGTGCCTAGGTTTGAGTCCTGCCAGCCATGTGGCCAAATTCTGAATTTTCCTAATCTTCAGCTTTTTAAATTTTTAAATTAGAAATAAGCAATATCTATTTTTATTAATTGTGAAGGTAACATAAGAATGCCCATGCAAAATGCCACAGTCTAACACACAGAAAACACTCAAAAACTATAGCTGTTGTCATTCTGATGGCATTTTACTTTAAAAACATGACTTGCTTTTGTATACAGAAAACAAAATACAACAAGGTTTTTTTTTTTTTTTAAGAAACTTGGGACAAATGCCTGGAGAGATGGTCATTCCAATTCCACATGGAAGTGACTAAAATTAGAAAAATTATTGGAGTGATCTCTGTTAATGGAGCCAAATGGAATCCTGTAAACGTTAACATTAATTGGTTTGAATCTAAAATCAATGAAAACATATTTTTTAGTCTACAGGGAGCCAAGCAAGCCAGTTATTTTTTAAGTGGTACTTTATTCTGTGTTTTGTGAATTCCTGAATGTCTCTTGTGTACAATAATTTTCACCATATAGTATAGAAGGCAGGACCTCCTGAGTTTCTCTGCTTGCTGAACTCACTGTTACCTGGGAACTCATTTCAAAGAAAGGTGATCCCACACCTTATAATTTCATCCAATGGAATTTTATACATATCCAGAATGCATGAAGCTGCTATCTCTATATGTATTTTTAAAATAATATCAAACTTACAGCAAAGTTGTAAGCATTATACAATACAGAGGAAAAGTGATCTTATTATTGATTGTGTCCTCCAAAAAGACAGGTTGAAGTCCTAACCTCCAGTACCTTGAATGTGACTTTATTTGAAAACAGAATCCTTGATGATATTATAAGTTAATATTTGGCCATATTGGATCTTAATCCAGTGTGAGCTGTGTCCTTATAAAAGGGAAGAAACAAAAAAAAGATGCATATGAGGGAGATGGCTGTGTGAAGGTGGTATGGCAGGACTTTAAACCTTGGAAAGGAGACAGGTGACTATGGTGAGGTTCAAAGTTGAGGCAACTCCTATTCTCACATTCCACTTGGTTACAGAATATACTAATGGAGACATCTCCAAGGTTAAAAGAGATCACATGTGAGATATTAAATTAAGCAGACTAAGGTATACTTATGGTTACCTTAAAAAATATCAAAATGTGTTGATTTTCAGCCCCACCTCCTTATCACTGTTATAGATTGCATTGTATCTCCCAGAAATATTTGTTAAAATCTTAAGCCTTATACTTATGAATACAATCTAATTTGGAAGTAGAGTTTTCTTTCATATGTTAATGAGACCACATGAGTGTAGGATGTGTCCTAAACCTACACATGGGTCTGGGAGGGGAGCTGGGGATGTAGATGCCATGTAGAGACCACCAAGGAAATGAGGACCATCGTGGCTACAGAAGTTGACACAAGTATCTTCCCCAACAGCCAACAGAGAGAGAGAGAGAGAGAGAGAAACTTCCTCTAGAGTTGATGCCCTGATTTGGGACTTCTGGTCTCTTAATCTGAAAGAAAAGAAATTTCTGTTCTTTAGAGCCACCAAGTTGTGGTATTTCTGTCATAGCAGCACTGTTGTTATTGTTAGGTGCCTTCAAGTCAGCTCCGACTAATGACAACCCTACATATAAGAGAATGAAACACTACCCAGTCCCTTGCCAGCCTTATAATCTCTGCTATACCTGACCCCATCACTGAAGCCACTCTACCAATACATCTTGTTGAAGGCCTTCCCCCTTTCACTGATGCTCCACTTTACCAAGCATGATATCCTTCTCCAGGGAACGATCCCTTCTGACAACATGACCAAAGTAGGTGAGATGAAGTCTGGCCACTCTCGGTTCCAAGGAATATTCTGTCTGCACTTCTTCTAGGACAGATTTGTTCATTCTTCTGGCAGTCCATGGTGTTTTCAGTATTCTTTGCCAACACCACAACTCAAAAGCATCAATTCTTCTTTGGTCTTCCTTATTCATTATCCAGCTTTCACATGCATACAAGGTGATTGAAATGCCATAGGTTGGGTTAGGTGCACCTTAGTCTTCAAAGAGAATCTTTACTCTCCAGCAATTTAAAGAGTTCTTTGACAGCAGAGTTACCAAGTGCGATACCTCATCTGATTTCTTGACTGCTGCTTCCATTGGTGTTGATTGTGGATCCAATTAATAAGAAATCTTTGACAATTTCAATCTTTTATACATTTATCTTGATGTTGCTTATTGGTCCAGTTGTGAAGATTTTTGTTTTCTTTCTGCTGAAGTGTAATCCATACTGTAGTATGGCTTAGATTTCAGATGGACTGTAGTCTTTAAACTTCATCAGTAAGTGCTTCAAATCATCTTCACTTTCAGTAAGCAAGGTTGTGTTGTCCGCATATCACAGCTTGTTAATAAGTCTTCCTCTAATCCTGATGCCATGTTCTTGTTCATATAGTCCAGCTTCTCAGATTATTTGCTCAGCATACAGATTGAATAAGTATGGTGAAAGGATACAACCCTGAAGCACACCCTTCCTGATTTTAAACCATAGAGTATCACCTTGTTCTGTTTGAACAACAGCCTCCTGATGTATGTACAGGTTCCTCATGAGCACAATTAAGTGCTCTGGAATTTCCATTCTTGTCAATGTTACCCGTAATTTGTTATGACCCACACAGTCAAAGGCTTTTGCATAGTTAATAAAACTATGCAAATAAATATCTTTCTGGTATTCTCTGCTTTCAGCCAAGATCCACCTGACATCAGCAATGATATTCTTCATTCCATGTCCTCTTCTGAATCCAGCTTGCATTTCTGGAAGTTCCTGTCAATATGTTGCTACAACTGTTTTTGAATTATCCTCAGCAAGATTTTATTTGCTTGTGACAGTTATGATATTGTTCATTAATTTCCACATTCTGTGGGATCATTTTTCTTTGGAATGGGTGCAAATACAGATCTCTTCCAACCAGTTAGCCAGGTAGTTGTTTTCCAAATTTCATGGCATAGATGAGTAAGTGCCTCCAGCGCAGCATCCTTTCGTTGAATTATCTCAATGGGTGTTCTGTCAGTTCCTGGAGTCTTGTTATTTTGCCAATTACATCAGTGCAATTTGGACTTCTTCCTTCAATACAACCAGTTTTTGATCATATGCCATCTCCTGAAATGGATGAACATCAATCAATTCTTTTTGACACAGTGATTCTGTGTATTCCTTCCATCTTCTTTTAATGTTTCATGAATCATTCAATATTTTGCTCATAGAATTTTTCAATATTGCAACTCGAGGCTTGAAATTTTTCTAAAAATCATTCAGCTCGAGAAAAGCCAAGTGTGTTCTTCCCTTTAGGTTTTCTAACTCCATGTCTCTGCACATTTCATTATAATAATTGACTTTGTCTTCTCAAGCTGCTCTTTGAAATCTTGTGCAGCAGTAGATAACTAAAATACCCCCTAAGAAACAAAGTAGAGCTTCCTTGGGGAAGCACTGACTGGCAGGTGAGAATGGCCTGGGTTAAGGAAGAAGATACACCACACCAGCATACCAGTGACTGCCCCAAGGATCTACCTTCAGCACCGATTTTATCAGTAACTTGGATTTGCTAGGTGCAAATGGGCATGTCCAGTGCCACTGAAAGCCAAGCAGAGAGTCCATTGGTGCTGCAGGAGGACAGGCCTGGGGAGGTGTCCCCACAGCGGGTAACCAAGTAGGCTTGGGTCAGCTTAGTGGCACCGAGAGGCCTGCACTTGACTTTATCAGTAATATTGGGACCACCGATTACTAGCAGGCATTCTCCCAAATCCAGCACTGCTGAAACTGAGCAGATCTTTGGTGCTGTGGGTGGGCAGATCCACAGAGGAACTCCCGAGGTGGATTGTAGTCTGGGCTGGTTGGGCTGGCACCACAGGCAGGTGGGGCCAGAGAGTGAAACCCCTGTGACAGACCATGGAGCCAAGAAGTTGCCTTGGGTCAGCTTTTTGGCGCCAAGGGGCCTTGGGAGAGGGGTTTTTGTGTGTATCTGAGCCTGGTGGAAAGTAGTGACCCCCAACAACTGGAGTCTTTGCTGAAATTGAGCTGCAAGCCTGTGAATAACAAGACAATGTCCTTGGTAGCAGCCCAC
Source organism: Orycteropus afer afer (assembly GCF_000298275.1). Taxonomy (NCBI): domain Eukaryota; kingdom Metazoa; phylum Chordata; class Mammalia; order Tubulidentata; family Orycteropodidae; genus Orycteropus; species Orycteropus afer. The sequence continues at coordinate 2,770,799 of NW_006921724.1, forward strand.
TCAAAGCCCTAGAAACCACTGCTAGCAACAGTGAGCTATCCTCCTTCCACTCCCACCTACTCCGCCAATAACTTCACTCATCCAATAGAAGAAACCACATTTGGCTGCCATAAAACCTCCTGGTTTGAACTCTAAACTCTCTTTACAACAAACAGAAACCCATATCCACATTTCACACAGTGATTTCACCATTACAAAGAAAACTGCAGAGCAACCCAGCATACCTGAATTAATAACTAAAAACACAAAATACACCAGCTTCACCTTTTCAAAATATTAAACCATAAAATCAAGACAAAACAAGTCAATACATAACCAACAGTTAAAGACAATCTCAAAATGTCTAGGAAACAACAGGCAACCTCAAATCAAACAAGAAAACAGGACAAGGCATTAGAAGCAAAACCACAAAGGTCTCATTAAACATGGAGGAAGAAGAGGCAATAGAATTATCTGAGAAGGAATTTAGAAAATATGTTTATACAGCTTTACAAGAGCCTAAGGAAACCCCAAACAGAAGCAAGGAGAACACAGAGTTCCCTGGAAGAACTCAGGAAAATCATTCAAGAAAAAAAATAACAAGATTAATGCATAATCAGAACTCATACAAAAACAGCAGTTAGAAATCCCGAAGATGAATACCAAAATTACAGAATTACACAACACAGTAGAAGCACAAAAGAGTAGGTTAGAACTGGCTGAAGAAAGTATATCCCAACTAGGAGACAAACCCCTGGACACCAGCCTATAAGAAGAAAAATCAGAACAAAGATGAAAGAGAAAATGAAGAAAACCTAATAATTCTATGGGATGACATGAGAAGAAACCACATAAGACTCATTGGAATTCCAGAACAAGAAGAGGTGAAAAAAAATAAATAAAAAAAACCCACCAAGAAAACTGTGAAAGACCTGCTAACAGAAACTTCCCCCATATCATGAAAGAAGAAAAGATATTTGTTCAAGAAATCATAGAACCCAGCACAAGATAGATAGATCCCAAGAGAAAAACACCAAGGCATAAAGATAAAATATCTAGGAATAAACCTCACCAGAGACACAAAAGACCTATACAAAAAAAAAAAACTATAAAATACACTAAAGAGACAAGGGCACTACGTAAATCTGACAACCTACCTTATTCATGGATAGGTAGACTGAATATTGTGAGAATGTCAATACTATCTAAAGCAATTTACACATTTAAAGCAATCCCGATCCAGATTCCAACAAAAATTTTTAAGGACATGGAAAAACCAATTACTAATTTCATATGGAAAGGAAAGAGACCTTGAATAAGCAGAGCACTTCTTAAGAAGAAAAACAAACTCAAGCTGCATCAAAGACTTAAATGTAAAACCTAAAACTATAAAATTTATCAAAGAGAAAATAGGGGCAAATCTGGGAGCCCTAAATTATGGCATAAATAGACTGTCAAGCATAACCCAGAATGTGCAGGAGATACAAGAGAAGCTAGATGACTGAGACCTTTTAAAACTTAAATTCTTATGTGCATTGAAAGACTTTGTCACAAGGGTAAAAAGAGAACCTACAGATTGGGAGAAAATATTTGCCTATGACATATCTGATAAAGGACTTATCTCCAAAATCTACAGAAAGCTTCAACAGCTCAACACCAAAAAGACAAATAACCCAATTCACAAATGGGCAAAAGGCTTGAACAGATACTTCACCAAAGAAGATATACAGGCAGCCAACAAACACATAAGCAATTGCTCATGATCATTAATCATTAGAGAGATGGAAATCAAAACAACAATGAGATATCATCTTACCCCAGCAATAATAGCAAAGTTCAACAGGTCAGAAATTAACAAATGCTGGCGAGGTTGCAGAGAGATTGGAACTCTTGTGCACTGCTGGTGGGATTGTGAAATGATACAACCATTGTGAGAAACGGTATGGCGTTTCTTCAAAAAACTTAACATAGAAGTACTATTTGACCCAGCAATTCCATTACTAGGAATACATCCTAAAGAGGTGAGAGATAGCTCACAGATAGACATATGTACACGTATGTTCATCACAGCACAATTCACTACAGCAAAAAGATGGAAACAACCTAAATGCCCATCAACGGATGAGTGAATAACCACATTATGGTACATGCACACAGGGGAATACAATGCTACATTAAAGAACAATAGGGGATACGCAAATCATCTCACAACATGTATGAACCTGGAGGACATTATGCTGAGTGAAATAAGTCAATCACAGAAAGACAAGTACTGTACAAGCCATTACTGTAAAAAGGAGGAAGAAGGGTTTGCTTGGGAAAGGGAACTCACTTTGTAGGTTAGTGGGATGGGGAGGGAAGGGGAGGGATTAATTTCAGGCTAGATGGGGCCCACACACTGACGTTGGTAGGGGGAGGGATATACAGGAAGGATTTGTGAGCACCATGATAACATTAGGAAATGGGAGGACACTGAATTGTGCATATAAGAGAGAGATGACAGATGCTAATACCAACCTATGTGTCCACAATACTGCATTGCCATTAACACCAAACACCAGGCCACAGATAAATACATAAACATCTGGGAGTATCAGATGGTGGTCAGTGAACAGAAGTATACTCTAGATCAGGGATAGAGTCAGCTGAGGCTGTTCTAGCACAGACACCAGTGATACAAAATACCTGCAATCATTACAGAAACAATAGAAGACAGGCACAAAGTAATCCATCACAGACAACCTAATACTATGGGAGAGAGATCCAATGCATCTATCATCTCAGGACCATAGTACTGGGGGACACCAGACTCAATTGGCACAACAAAATACATAAAAGCCTTGCTCCATGCCCTACATGGTGAGTAGCGACTGGGGTCTTAAAAGCTTTCAAGCAGCCATCTAAGATGCAGCTAATGGTCTCCTAGTGTCGGAAGCAAAGAAGAATGCAAAAAAAAAAAGGACATTTGGAAGCAATCAGCCATAAGACACGATGATCCTCGAAACCAGAAGAACTAGATGGTGCCCAGCTACCAATGCCAACTACTCAGAAGAGGATCAAGTCTGGAGGTCCTGGATAGAGTGGGAGGGAGAACGTGGAACAAAACCCCAAAATTCAATAATGACCAGAATTACTGGTCAGATAAAATCTGGGGAGACCCCCAATACTATGGCCCTGGACTACATTCTGTGCCTGGAATAAAACACACCCCCAGGGGCTGGCTCTCAGCCCAATAATTAACAAGATGTACATGCAGACCACTCAACCCAGGATGACACACCCACATACCCTTTGGTAATACATCCCTTCGAGCAATAGACCATGGGACACCAGATGACTAGCATTCAAATTGAGGAACTGTAGGACAAACAGGGGTGCATAAATATGAGGGGCACTGGGGGAGGGTTAGGGAGGGGAGGAGACTGGGTTAGGGTTGAACAGGGTAAATGGAGAATGAAACTAAATGTATACATAACATTGAATGTAAAACAAGCTCTTGAAATAAAAAATAATAATAAAAAAGAAGCAGAGTAGAATTTCTTTTCATTTTGCATTTGAAACCAAAGTACCTTTCTCATAGAGAGCTGTGGCCTGGAGGCAATAGTGTTTATTAAATGAATTTGTGACACTAAAGAACTAAAGAAATTTTCGTCTGTTATGAAAATTTCAATTCTCTGCTCAAGTTCGGAGGCTTAACATTAAGCAAACTTAATTATTTTCTTCTTTTTCCTCCCTTGGAGACTGTTTGGTCTGTGGTCATAACCCTTGTCTTTAAGTCATATAAACTAAGAGAACATACGCATGCAGTCCTTTTAGTACTTCAGACCAAGCTTTTAGTTCACTGAACATCAGTAAAGGTATCTCAGTTCACACGGACACTTGGGAGGAGGATTTGATGGAATAGAATTCCTGATATTAAGAATGTTTCAAAACAGCAATTCACCCCTCAAAGTTCTTCGTCTCTGCTTCTGTGAATGCTCGCTGCAATTAAGCAGAATACATAATCCCCAACCATGTCACAGAACACCCTCCTACAGCTTCTGGCATGTGCAGTGGTGAGTGTGTTGTGTCTACTGTCTCCATGTCTGTGTTGCTGTCTCACATAGTGGCCTCCTTTTGAGTACAAGAACTATGAGTGTTTAACCCAGGATAGGGTGGAGAAAACCTGGCTCTTGTATTTTAAATAAAAGCTTTCAATAAATCTTCCTGATTTGCACCGAGGATCTATTTCTTAAAGCCCTTTATTACATTAAATTTATTTCCTTATGTTCCTTTAGCCAAAACACTTTTAGAGTATCCCTTTCACCTAATCTTGGAAAGAAGGAATTATGAATTAGAAGCAGTGTGATTTCCTGCTCTAGGTAAACTATCAATCAAGGAAACATTTGTGTCTATTCCAAAGAAAGGTGATCCAAGACAATGTGGAAATTATGAAACAATATCCTTAATATCACATACAAGCAAAATTTTACTGAAGATAATTTATGGGGAACTGCCAGAAATTCAAGCCAGATTCAGAAGAGGATGTGGAATGAGAGATATCACTGCTGATGTCAGATGGATCTTAGCTGAAAACAGAGAACACCAGAAAGATGATTATCTGTGTTTTATTAACTGTGTAAAGGCAATCAACTGTGTGAATCATAACAAATTATGGATAACACTGCCAAGAATGGGAATTTCAGGACACTTAATTGTGCTCTTGAGGAACCTATATGTAGACCAAGAGGCAGTTGTTAGAACAGAACAAGGGTATACTCTGTGGTTTAAAATCAGGAAAGGTTGGGGTCAAGGTTGTATCTTTTCCCCATAATTATTCAATCTGTATGCTGAATAAATAATCTGAGAAACTGGACTATATGAAGAAGGACATAGCATCACAATTATAGAAAGACTCATTAACAACGTGTGATAGGAGATGGCACAATATTGTTTGCCAAAAGTGAAGAAGACTTGAAATACTCGCTGATGAAGATTAAAGACTTCAACCTTCATTATGGATTATGGCTCAACATAAAGAAAACAAAAATCCTTATAAATGGACAAATATGCAACATCAGTATAAATGGATAAAAAACATTGAAATTGTCGAAGATTTCATTTTACTTGGATTCACAATCAATACCAATGGAAGCTGCAGTCAAGAAATCAGATGACATATTGCACTGGGCAAATCTGCTGCAAAGACCTCTTTAAAGTATTGAAGAGCAAAGCTTTCTCTTTGAAGACTAATGTGCACCTAACTCAACCTGTGTTGTTTTCAATCACCTCGTATGCATGTGAAAGCTGGATAATGAATAAGGAGAATTGATGCTTTTGAGTTATGATGTTGGTGAAGAATACTGAAAGTAACATGGACAAACAAATTTGTCCTGAAAGAAGTGCATCTGGAATGCTCCTTGGAAGTGAGAATGGCCAGACTTCACCTTACCTACTTTGGTCATGGTGTCAGAAGGGACCATTCCCTGGAGAAGGATATCATACTTGGTAAAGGGGAGGATCAGTGAAAAAGGGGAAGGCCTTCAATGAGATGGATTGGCACAGTGGCTCCAGCAATGAGCTCAAGTCTAGCAAGGATTGTGAGGCTAGTGCAGGACTTGGCAGTGCTTCATGCTATTGTACATAGGGTCACTATAAGTTGGAGTCGACCCAATGGCACCTAACAACAACAATCTAGGAAAGTATACATTTATATGCTTTTTTTTTTTTTTAATTAGGATTTGGGTGAAGATTTAC
>NW_006921724.1:2809167-2826359 GCF_000298275.1 Orycteropus afer afer
AAAAAAAAAAAAAAAAAAAAGATGTTATCTTTGATGTTCGTAAGATTTCAATAAGAATACATGTAAGTAGTATTGATTTTAAAAACAAAACACTCAACTGTGCTGTAGATAATGAAATGTGCAAAGATCTGGAATTAGAGAACCAATAGAAAAGAATACACTCATCATTCCTTAAGCCAAAAGAACTGAAGAAAAAAATTCAAGCCTCAAGCTGCAATATTTGAGGATTCTATGAGCAAAATATTGAACAATGCAGGGAGCATCAAAAGAAGATGAAAGAAATACAGTCACTGTACTGAAAAGAATTGACCAATTTTCAATAATTTTAGGAGGTAGCATAAGATCAATAACTGATGTAATTGAAAGAAGACATCCAAGCTGCATTGAAAGAATTAGCAAAAAGGAAGCATTCATAATTGATGGAATACCTGTTGATATGTTTCGACAAATGTAGGCATTGCTGGAGGTACTAATTAATCTGTGCCAAGAAATTGGGAAGATACCTAACTGGCCAACTGACTGGAAGAGATCCATATTTTTTCCCATTCCAAAGAAAGGTGATCCAAGAGAATGTGGAAATTATTGAACAATACCATTAATATCACAGGCAAGTAAAATTTTGATGAAGATAATTAAAAAATGGTTGTAGCAGTATATTAACAGGGAACTGCCAGAAATTCAAGCTGGATTCAGAAGAGTATGTAGAACAAGGGATACAATTGCTGATGTCAGATGGCTGAAAGCAAAGAATACCAGACTGATTTTTACCTATGTTTATTGACTATGCAAAAGCATTCAGCTGTGTGGATAATAACAGATTATGGATAACATTGTAAAGAATGGAAATTTTTATGGTCATGAGGAACCTGTACATAGACCAAGAAGCTGTCATTGAAACAGAACAAGGTGATACTGCATGGTTTAAAATCAGGAAGGGTGTGTGTCAGGACTGTACCCTCTCACCCTTCTTACTCAATTTGTATGCTCAGCAAATAATCCGAAAACTTGGGCTACATGAAGAAGAGCATGGCATCATGATTGGAGGAAGACTCATTAACAACCTATGATATGCAGATGATGCAACCTTGCTTGCTGAAAGTGAAGAGGACTTAAAGCACTTACTGATGAATATCAAAGACTACAGCTTTCTGCATGGATTACACCTCAACATAAAGAAAACTACTCACAATTGGACCAATAAGTAACATCACAATAAATGGAGGAAAGATTGAAGTTGTCAAAGATTTCAGTTTACTTAGATCTGTAATCTACATCCATAGAAGCTGTTGTGTTGTTAGATGCCGTCGAGTCAGACTTGACTCATAGCAACCCCTCCTTGGGTTTCTGAGGTGGTATCACTACGGAAGTGGATTGCTCAACCTTCCTTCCAAGGAGTGGCTGGTGGGTTTGAACAACCAGCCTTCTGGTTAGCAGTCAAATGCCTTAGGCACTACACTACCAGAGCTCCCACCCATAGAAGCAGCAGTCAAGAAACCAGACACCATATTTTACTGGGAAAATCTGCTGCAAGGGACCTCTTTAAAGTGTTAAGGAGTAAAGATGTCACTTTGAAGACTAAGGTGTGCTTAACTCAAGCCATGTGAAAGCTGGACAGTGAATAAGTGAGACCAAAGAATTGATGCCTTCAATTGTGGTGTTGGCAAAAAGTACTGAAAATACCATGGACTTTCAGAATAATGAACAAATCTGTCCTGGAGGAAATGCAGATGGAATGCTCCTTAGAAGCAAGAATGGCCAAACTTCATCTCACCTACTTTGGTCAGAAGATACCAGTCCCTGGAGAAAGATATCATGCTCAGTAAAGGAGAGATCAGAGAAAAAGAGAAAGACCTTCAATGAGGTGGATCACACAGTGGCTGCAATTATGGGCTCAAGCATAGCAAGTATTGTGAGGATAGCATAGGACCAAGCCATGTTTCGTTCTACTGCACATAAGGTCATTATGAGCCAGAGGCTACTTAAGGACAGCTAACAACAACATGCCATGGAAGATGCTAAGGTAACCCCCAATAATCCCCATCGTCTGATATTCATAGTATTTCCTCTCCTTGAATGTGAGCAGGATCCCTGACTTACTGCTAGCAAGTAAAATATTGCATCAGTCAAGAGACTTGGCATATATAGTTAAGGTCCCAAATCCATTGGTTATGAAGTGATCAAAAGGGACATTATGCTGGATGGGCCCAATTAAAGTAGATGAGAGCTCCTAAAGAAGGATTTCTCTCCTCAAAGGGGGAAGATACTTCCTTGCCGATTTTGGAGAAATAAGAGGCCATGTTGTATTGTGAGGGAGTTTATAGAGAAGGCCATGTGGCAGGGAATTGTCGGTAACCTCTAGGAGTTTGGTTTGATTTGGTCTAGGAGCTGAACTTGGCCTCCTGGCAGACACTCAGCAAAAAAACAAGAAACTCATTCATGCAGCCATATCTTAGTTCACTACAACTGCTGTAACAAAATACTGCAAAGTAGATGGCTATAAGCCAGAAAAAAAACAAACTCACTGCTGTTGAGTCAGATCCGATTCATAGCAACCCCTCCTTGGGTTTCCGAGGCAGTATCACTATGGAAGTAGATTGCCCAATCTTCCTAAAGTACAGAAATTTATTATCTCACAGTTCTAGATGGTAGAATTCCAAAGCAAAATGTCAGATGTACTGATTCCTTCTGAGAATTTGAAGAGAGAAGCTGTCCCATGCCACTCTTCTAATTTCTGATGGGTCATGGAAATCCTTGGTTTTCCTTAGCTTGCATCTGCCTCCATATTCACATGGCCATTGTGTCCCCAAAACTATGTGTTGTAAATCTGAACACCTAAACCTGTGGTCATAATCCTATTTGGGAATGGGTTTTTTTTTTGTTATGTCAGTGATGCAGGATTAGTGTATAATGTGTTTTAAGTCGATTTCCTCTGAGACATAAAAGAGATTAAACAAGCAAGTGAACAAGCAGAGATAGGGGAAGAGAGCTGCCATACCACATGATTACCAAGGGATAGTAGCTGAAAAGAGACAAGGACCTTCACCCAGAGGTAACAAAGAGAAAGTCTTTCCCCTAGAGCTGACACACTAAATTTTGATTGCTAACCAGAAGGCTGGCAGTTCAAACCCACCAGGCACTCCTCAGAAGAAAGGTTGGGCAATCTACTTCCATAGTGATACCACCTCGGAAACCCAAAGAGGGATTGCTATGAGTCAAGTTTGACTAGACAACAGTGACTTTGGCTTTGGTTTTTAATTGCGAGAAAATAAAAATCTGTTTGTTAAAGCCACCCACTTTTGGTATTTCTGTTACAGCAGCCCTAAGAGACTAGGACAGCCATCTTTCTCCCAACTCTCAATATCCATTGTCTTCTTTTATAAGACACCACTCAGATGGAATTAGGACCCATCCTTCTTTGGTATGACTTCATGTTAACTGATAACACCTTCTAAGATTCTATATCCAAACAAGGTCATGTTTACAAGCACCAAGGGTTAAGATTTCTTATCTTTTGGCAGACACAATTCAATTCATAATAAGACATAGAAGAATTTTACCAACTACTTTTATGAGCCTAGAAGTGAATTTTTCCAAGTCAAGTCTCCAGATGAGAATATAGTATCACTAACATCTTATTGCCCCCTGGGGAGACCCTGAGCTAAGCTATAACTGAAATCCTGACCCAGAGAAACTGTGAAATAATAAATGCATGTTGTTTAAAGCCACAGATATGTGACTTGTTATTCAGCAATGGCTAAGTAATTCCTATGTATTAAAGTAATAATTTATCCTCTCAAGATAAATAATGGAAATTTACTTTACTACCACAAATTGCATTGAGAACATAACAACAAAAGGAGTTCCTGTATTTAGTGCACTTAAGTGTACTTAAAAGAATGGTCTTATTATAAAAAAATGGACCAGGCCATTGTTTCAGTACCTTATGCATTTCATTTCCCAAGAAGTATTCTGTCTTGCCTTGGTATCCAAATCCTCATTACCTTGCCCAAAATGTGGGCAGGCAGCCGGCAGAGCCTGGCCTCCTGACTCAACTCACAGATGTCACTAATACCATCTCCCTGTAATGGGAAGATGCTTTTGCATTACACACTGACTATTGGATCCCTTCCAGTCTTATGACTTTCCAAATTATCTGCTTCAGAACACAGCCCCTAAGAACCATTTCCAGGTAAATGATACACTATAAAACATAACCTAAATTAACTTGGCCAACAGTTTCATACCCTGTAGGTGGATATTTGCTAGCTAATATTTGCACATCTCATTACCACTCATTTGGTGAGTTTAGACAGACAGCTTATCTCTCATTTCTTCCCAAAATTAGCATCTTATTTAGATGCACTCTTTGCTTTCTGGCTTATTCCATCAGCAGGGACTTGGGGCAGTCACTTGACATGTACTTGTTTATGGGGTGAATGACTTGCCTGTGGCTGCCTTCCAGGCTGCCTAAGGCAGTGAAGATGAATTCTGGCATAAGTCATAGCTAACATGTTTTCCTTTTCCTAAAACTTCCTCTTTCTACCTATTTGGGGAAATACAAAGTTTTTACTTTTTCTTTCTTTTTTTTTTTTTTTTAAGTAGTGTTCAAGGACAGCACCCTTATCAATCTGCACAACACTATTATGCTAGATGGTACATGAAAACTGTTTTAAATTTCCTTTGATAACTCAAAAGTATCTCTATCTATCTATCTATCTATCTATCTATCTATCTATATCTGCATCTATATCTATATCTATATGTGGAAACTTTGGTGGCATAGTGCCTAAGGCATCTGACTTCTAACCAGAAGGCTGGCAGTTCAAATCTGCCAGCCACTCCTGAGAAAGAAGATTGGGCAATCTACTTCTTTAGAGATACCACCATGGAAACCCAAGGAGGGGTCGCTATGAGTCAAATCATGTTGAAGGCAGGGAGTTTTTTTTTGTTTTTTTAAGTTTTATATGTGTATGCATGTGTGTATTCTTACTCTGGTTCAAGATAATAATTTCTAGAGAAGTTAGGGTAGAATACTTGCTCAGTGAAATTATGAGTGGGCCAAAGTCTATTTTGGGATAATTTATTCCTGATCCCTTCTCTGGTTTGTCATGCCTTTGGACTCTGACTTCCTCAGTGTGGCAAAGATTGGCATTGAAGGTGGAGGACCCCCTGGAGATCTCTGAATGGATAAGTGCAGAACTGGTCTGCAGGGTCCACTGAAGTTTTACTTGGATAGTGAGTCAGGGATGGTTGGCAGATAGATGTTCCCCAGAGACTAAATCCATGGAGACAAAGACAATGCCAATTTTCTCAAAGGCCTAAGAAGAGGTAGCTTCAGTTGCTATTGAGTTGATTCCAAGTCATAACAACCCCATTTATGTTAGAGTAGAACTATGCTTTACTGGGTTATCAATGGCTGAGTTTTCAGAAGCAGATCATCATGCCTTTCTCTGAGGCACACCAGATGGACTTGAACTTCCAAACTTTCAGTTAGCAACCAAGCATATTAACTATTTGCACTACCCAAGAATTCTAAAAAGAAATGGTAGAAACACAGACTTCAAATTTCTTCCAGAATATTTCAGAGGTAGGCTAGTGTCCAAGAAGGACTTGGGAAGTACTTCAGTTGTAATGGTGAATGGGGAGTCTTACAAGGAAACTGAAGACTGAATGCAGGGTGGAGACAGGGACCAATCCCTCTGCTCCAGCACTCCTGCAAAGGATCAGGTGATGGAAACCAAAGTGATTCATAGCACCATGAATAAAAGTAACCAGACAACCAGATGGTGAGGAAACAGAAAATCTCCAGACACACAGGAGAGGTACAGATCTAGGCTGCTGGTGAGACTCACTGGAGGAGACAGGACAGCTGGCTTCATACTAAACCTGACTAGATGACCCTCTTCTGCAATATGGACAGGCACGTGAGCTTATCTTGGAGGGATCCCTGGAAATCTAATACCAAAAATTTACAAAGATAGGTGGATAGATGCATAGATAGGTAGGATTGTTTTTATTGTTGCTATGTGCCGTTGAGTTGGACCCGACTCATAGCGACCCCTCCTTGGGTTTCTGAGGCAGTATCATTACAGAAGTAGATTGCCCAACCTTCCTTCTGAGGAGTGGCTGGTGGGTTTGAACAACCAGCCTTCTGGTTAGCAGTCAAGTGCCTTAGGCATTACACTACCAGAGCTCCTAGATAGGTAGGAAGGTAGATATATTTCAGAGATAGATAGATGATAGATAGATAGATAAATAGATAGATAGAGTCATCAGGTCATCTCTGATTCATAAAGATCTTAAGTACAACAGAAGAAAATGTTGCCTATTCCTGTATTATCATCATATTTGCCAGTATGTTTGAGTCTATCATTACTACTATTGTGCCAATCCATCTTATTGAGTGTCTCCTTTGCCCTCAGTGGCCTTCTACTTCACAAAAGATGATACCCTCTTCCAGTGACAATCATTCTTGATGAAGTATCTGATGTAAGGAAGTTGATCAAGTTTTAGTCATGATTCATCAGTTTTTTATTAGACAATTTTTGAAAGTAGATCACCAGAATGTTCTTCCTAGTTTGCCTTATTCTGGAAAGTCCACTGAAACCTGTCCACTATGAGCAACCCTGCTGGTATTTAAAATACTGGTGGCATAGTTTCCAGCATCACAGCAACAAGTAAGCCACAGTATGACAAATGGAAAGATAGTCATGACTAAAATTAATAGACAATGCTAAATTCTGAAAAAGAATACAATGAAAACTGTGACAGCCGGAACTTGATGGGACTATCTTATTTTCCTAGGTCTTGCAAGGTTCCCAACTTTGCTGAAGTGCAGTCCTACTACTTTTCTATTGCTCCTTTTAATGGAAAATATTTTAGTTTTCCTTCTCTGACAGATTTCCACATTACACATATTTCTGACTTTGTACATTTTATTGTACTTTTATTTGCATGAAAGAGACAATCTTTCAACAGAAAAAGGATTATATAACAGAGATATTTATAGTTCAAGGTATTCCAGGCATTCTTTGATAGTTGGTAATACTAACTGAATAACATTTGAGTTCATTTTGACATAAAAAATAGAAGTGCTCGCTTTTGATTATCAAAAACCAGAAACATTCTCAATTTAGGCTTATCTCAAGGAGTCTTAGGCTGTCCCTGAAAACTCACAGTTATGATTTGTGGCACTTTCACGATATCTTTGTGATGCAGGGATGCTTTCAGGAAGTTTTTGCTCTTCAGGATTTGCCATGGAATGAAAGTATTTAAGGAATGTTATTGATTAACTTATGCCGCTAACAAAACAGAAATGTTAAAGTCCTAACTCCTGCACCTGTATATGTGATCTTGTTTTGGGAAATAAGGTTTTCTTTGCAGATTCTATCAATTAAGATAATGAAATCATATCAGAGTAGGATAGGTCCTAACCCTAATCCCTTGTGAGTGGTGTCTTATAAAAGAGAAAGATGACATGAAAACACAGACACATGTGTGGGGAAAGATGCCATGTGACAATGGACGCAGATGCATCTATATTTAGCGAAAGGGTAGCAAAGGGACACCAATGATTGCCACAGCCACCCAAAACTAAGAGAAAGGGATGGAATAATTCCTTTCTCAAAGCCCTCAGGAGCAATTGACACCACCGACTCCTTGAAATTAGTCCCTGAGCCTCCGGAATTGTGAGACCATATGTTTATCTTCTTTAAAGCCATCCATTTTATACTATTTTCTTATGGCAGTCCTAGGATACTAAGATACGACAGAAACTTTTTCCTCTAAGAAATGTAAATGTTTTCCAGGCTGAGATGCATGATGTGCTCAGTGTAAGGCAGAGCTAGACTAAGAGCAGAATGTCAGGACTTTTTTTCTTTTCTAGTAACCAGATCAAACCAATTACTGTCAAGTCGATTCTAACTCATGGTGACCCAATGCATGTCAGAGTAGAACTGTGCTCCATAGGGTTTGTAGATTTTCTAAGGTGCCTCTCAATAGATTCAAATCTCTAAACTTTTTATTAGTGGCCGAGCATTTAACTGTTTTTAGCACCCAGAGATCTTTCCCAGTAACAATACATAATTTAGAGGTTAATAAAATGGAGAAAGTCAAATAACCTTTCCGAGACTCAAAGTCAAAAATCAAACAAGCAAGAGAAACAAAAGGTAAGCCCAAATCTATTTGGATTCAACTCTTGTGGACTTCCCATTTTTCATACATACTCATTTTGGGATGGGGCTGAGATTATGACACCATTGGGATCTTTCTAAAGTAATAACTTAAGTTGCTTCATGGTATATGTGTGTGAAAACAACTATCACATAGTGCTGAATAGAATCTACCATATGTTTGAGAATAGAGACCTCCGACAAATATATATCCATCAGGAAGGGAAACTAAGACTATCTACATGTACATTAGTTTTTTTTTTTTTTTGGAAAATTCTTGCCCAGGAAGATAGAGGTATAAGCCAGCAAATAACTTTCATTGTTTCAAGAACTTTCTTAAAATCAATTTATCTAAATAATAGACTTCTCAAACTTCTCCCTTTCTGAACAGTCTGTCCCTTGACTGGACAAAGTAATGGTTTATCAACCAACAGTTTACTTATCAAGACTTGCTTTAAAACCCTTGATGGACTATTTTCCTGGCATAGTGAATAAGACATTAGGCTGCTAACCAGAAGGTCAGCAGGTCAAACCCACCAGATGCTCTGCGGAAGGAAGATGGAGCAATCTACTTCTATAAAAATTTATCACCTTGAAAACCCAATAGGGTTGCTATGAGTTGGAAATCACTACATGGAAAGACCCATCTTAAATCTCTGGAATCAAGTATGCCCAAATCCCATAAATATTCAACCTGACTTCCCCATCCTGAGTCACAGCTTTACTATGTCAAGATGGCACCCTCCTTCACAACAGATGCCAATGAACTTGGTCTTGTTGGTTATTCAGGTAGTCTTTCTGGAGAGCTGGCATTTGACTTACACCAAAATTCAAATAAACAGTGATGACTTTGGATTATTCCACAGGTCCATTTTTCCCTAAGCACTTTTGAAGAATATGAAAAACCTTGTAAGAAAGATCAGAAATGCAAATTAACTCTATTCTTGCCTTCCTCTGATCTGTTACTGCAGATAAAATTGTGTTTTCAAAATAAACTGATGAGATTGTGCCTTTAAGTGCCTCTTGGTGTCCTTAGGTGCCTATGTATATCTTAATCTCAGGCCCTCACATCATTTATGCCAAGATTTGAAGGACTCGGATTGGTTGGACACCCATTTTAAAAAAAAAAAAAAAAAGTGTTGCCATTGAGTTAATTCTGACTCCTGGTCACCCTGTGGGGTCAGAGTAGAACTGTGCTCCATGGAGTTTTCAGCAGTTTATTTTTATAAGTAGGTCTCCAGGCCTTTTCCCCAATGAGCCACTGGGTGGACTCAAACCTCCAACCTTTCAGTTAGCAGCAGTTAACCATTTGCACTGCCAAGTCAGAGGTAGGTATGGTCTGACTTGGTCTACTGAGAGCTGATCTCAAATAGGGTATTGGTCACAAGGGAGCAGGGCCAGAGCCCATTTCCTGGTGTCCTTCCTATGGCCTGGTCTGAATGTCTTCAAAGGGAGCATGAATCCACAATTCATAACAAATTTACCCCACTTATCTCAGAGCTGTGGCCTCCTATGACTCAGGGCTCTTCTTCAGTGACAAAATTTCTATGGGATTCTTTTTACTGAAGCTTTTCATAGAGATCAAATGATTTATAAATGAATCCCTGAGCACATTTGAAAAAAACAAACTTCTCTTGTCATTGTATATGAACACAAATGTTTTTGACTGGATAACACAACATTCAACTAAAAGTGGCTTGAAGAAATAAGGATATTTACCAGCTCTGGTAGTAGAAGTTTGAAGGGAGGCAGTTCAGCAGGCTATTGGTGCCCACGAGGCTGAAGGTTTTTGCTTCTTTCTCCTTTGTCAATCTCAGGGTATTGGGAACATTGTATCTTAGGGTTGCTAAATGATTGCCCCAGCCCTGAGCATCTTGTCTTCAAATGACAGTGTCCAAAAGTAGGAAGGCTGGTGTGGGGAAATAAAATTACCTGAGATTCCTCAATATTGCTGTGAAAAGTCCAGTCTCCTGAAATTCTTCACATGCCATGACAATCAGATCGTTAGCCTTTTGTTAGTTAATTAGCCTGATTCAAAACTATAATAAGAAAATACAGTTATCTTCTCTAGAAGACCAAATGGCCTAATGTAGGAACCAGGTTAAACTTCACAGGTGCCAGAAAAACTGGAAAGGCCAAGTTGTTGGATACCTTTGAGTAGATTTACACTCATAGGGACCCTATGTGACAGAGTAGAACTTCCCATAGCATTTTCTAGACTATAATCTTTACAGGAGCAGATTGCCAGGTCTTTCTACTGTGGAGCCTTTGGGTGGGTTCAAACCACCAACTTTTCTGTTAGCAGCTGAGTATTTAAGCATTGAACCACTAGAGGTCCAGTCCTAGGTAAACACATTTCAAAGAGGGATGTGGCTCAGAAAACCTCTAGGTCTTAAAATCTGAGACACAAAAAGGGGTATCTAAGTAGTGAGTGCCTAAGGCATTTGACTGTTAACCAGAAGGACTGGTGGTTCAAACCCACCAGCCACTCTTTGGAAGGAAGGTTGGGTAATCTACTTCCATAGTGATACTGACTGGAAACCTAAGGAGGAGTCACTATGAGTGGGCACATAACAACAAAAACACCACCACCTTGGTGAGACTTTATTTACATATCAATGAGTGGAGGGGATAGCTACTTCTTTCTCCATTATAAGTCAATAATAATAATAATTGTCCTTTGTTCTGTGTGTGGAGTCTCTAGGTGGTGCAAATACACTCTGCTTGCTGCTTACCTAAAGGTTGGTAGTTCAAATCCACCCAGAGGCACCTCAAAAGAAAAGTCTGGTGATCTGCTTCTGAAAAACAAGCCATTGAAACCCTATGGAGCACAGTTCTACTCTGACACAAAGGGGTCATTATGAGTTGACTAGACTCTGGTTAGACTTTTTTTTTTACTATGTGTGTAGGAAAAATTCCCACCAGCTTTCATCACAGTCACCTGATCCACCTGTAAATTGTACTTGGATAAGAGGTGGCATTTTACATTCAGCACTTTATTATAAAATATTTAATAAGAAATATGTTTCTGATTCAGAACACCTTGTGGATGTGTTCATGATATAATTAATAAAGATGAATGTTAAAAACCCAGCAGTATGGTAAAGTCTCTTCTTAATCACTCTTTCTCTGTTTCTCATTGTAGAGGAAAATATTTTTTAGAACCCTGTCCTGTAGAATCTCCTTTAGATCTTGTTGACCAAAACTGGACTATAAACCCAATCCTAACTGCAGGAGAGGCTGGGAAGATTAGTCCAGCACTTTTAGCCTTAGGGACAGAATTCTTGCCTTGCATACAGGGGACTCAGCTAGATTTCATCCATAAGCACCACCCATCTTTCTATGGAGGATTGTATGTTGCTATGGTGCCGAATAAGTTTCAGCAGTTTCTGGACTAGAGAAAAAGAACTGGAGACCTATTTCCAAAAATCACCTGGTGAAAACCCTACGTATGGGTCATCACAGTCTGATTCACAACTGATCAGTGGGATAGAGCAGGATTAGGTAGTGTTTTGTTCCATTGTACAATGGGGGCCACAGTGAGTCAGGGCTGACTTGATGGTAGCTAACAACAATAACAACAGCAGCCTTGGAAGAAGGCTGTACTACAAAGGGAGAAGGGCAGAGCTGTGGTTCCTGTGCAGACCATCAATATCATTGGGCACATATTATTGATATTAACAGTGACAGGTCTTTCGATAAAGTCTGTTTTCAGTCCATTTTGGAAAAGTCATTATGTTTTGCCAATGGTTCAGCAATACTAAATTTTATTACCCATTCCAATTTAATTCATATGATATTGAAGTTTACACAGGGAAAATTTGCTCTGACAGAAGAATGTAATATGGAAACAGTGGTAGTGCAACTACTCTTCTGAACAAATCCAGGCTGGTTGCAGGTCTTCTGTGCCCCAAGCTTGTAAAACTGAGCTAAGTACAACCTTTTCTGTCATGGCAGCTGAGTTCTCCTTACAACTGCGGTCAGTTCACTAATCTCACATTAACTTCTAGCAATTAAAATGTCATTACTGTGTAAGTGAGACATATGTCTCTCTATCAAAATAAAATAATTCACCTGTTAGGTTATTTATGTCAGAAGGGGCTCAGAATAGTGCTATAATTTACTGATCCCTGGAGGTTTCCTTGTTCTTCGATTGTGAGCTGAAGTACACACAAATCACTAGGTTTGCCTTATCCATGGCAAATGCCTGTGTTTCTCACAAAAGGAGAGAATGTTTTATATCCTCTCAGAAAAACTACAACAAAGACTTTGAAAATCCAGGAAAACACACACATATTCTCACACATACATGTTCATGCACATGTTCACACATGTACGCTCACAAGTACTCTCCCAAATTCATACTCTCACATACATATGTTGTCATACTATTTTACATACACACACTCACATTCTCTCTCACACAGTCACAAACACATACATGCTCTCACATCCATTCCTACTCTCTCTCACTGTTTTGGTTACCTAGTGCCACTCTGACAGAATTTACCACAAATGAGATGGCTTGAATAAACAGGAGTTTATTCTCTTATAGTTTGGAGGCTTTAAGTCCGAGTTCAAAGTGCCAGGCTCTAGGGGCTGGGTGAAAGCTCCTCAACCTTGGGCTGCATCTTTGCCTCCTGCTCCCGGCCCACTGAAGCTGGAGGCTTTTCTTCACTCAGGCAGCTGCTGGCTGCTGAGGCTGACAAACCCAAGGTCAACAAGTGAAAACGCACAGTCTCAATGTTACCAAACCACACGGTAGTCCATTAATTCAAGTCCATTGGAAGTCCCAAGATCAGCAGACTGCTGAAAGGCTGCTGAAAAATGACATGGCTACATGCAGGGTTCAAACATGCCATAAGCTGGAGACTATCCCCAAGACTTCTCCTTATATACAGAAAGCAGAACACATCCCTAAGGCAGCTATTCAGCTGCTTACAGATTCCACCATAGAGTTGTTTACCAGTCTCATCATGGGGAATACTATATCCAGCTGCCCAGACACTCAACCAGGCCCAGCCCAGTTGACACACAACCACACTCACACACTCCCACTCTCACACACACTACCTCATACAAACACAGTTACCTCTCACACTCACTTATCAATATTCACTTTCACACACACTCACACTCTCATACACACTCATACATATGCACTATCATATACACACACACTCTCAGAGATACACCACATTCCAAGCCACAGATGCAGAAGGATGATGTAATTATCTGAGTTACTTATTTTGAATATATGTTAATTTTTTTGACTTCTTCATTATTCAGATCTGAATATAATACACCAGCAATGATTTGAATGTATTAGAAGAGAACCAAACTTTCATTTCCTTTTCTTGAAAATAGGAGCTCTGGTAGCATAGAGCCTAAGGCACTTGACTGATAACCGGAAGGCTGGCAGTTCAAACCCACCAGGCACTCCTCGGAAAGAAGGTTGGGCAATCTGCTTCCATAGTGGTACCACCTCGGAAACCCAAGAAGCGATCACTATGAGTCATGTCCGACTTGATGGCACATAACAACAACAATTTCTTGAAAATATATTTCTGTTCATACAACTTTGTAAAAATTTATTCTTGGATGTCTCATATTGTGTCTATCCTCTACTAAGACCTCATTAAGGGTTGTTCAGTTTATAAATGCACTTGGGTCTATGGACTTCAGCATAGGATATTCTCTCTCACTCTCTCTTTCTGTCTCCCTCTACCTGATTTCTCCCTTATCTCTTCTCTGTGTTCCAAATTCAAATATATTTGCTAAATTAACTTCTTTATCTTTGTAATCGGTGTTTACAATATATACTATATTGGTATACATAATATATACTATAATGTTTTCTATTGAGCCTGTCAATCATCATATATAATGTCTCTTAAATTTTATATAACATGGTTTATTCTTAGTAGAACATTTACATTTTTTTCTTTTTCTTTTTTTTTTTACCCTATACCTGGTCTTGGGTACACTCCCTACTTCATAGACATACCTAATAGTCCAGCCTGTCCACCCATCTGTCCACTAGTATACCCATGTTGTATTCCCTACCTTCTCCTGTAATAAAATAGTATATTTTAATACAGATACACATAAAACTCTTTAGATGATGAGAAATCTCATTAATCTGTAGTCAGACTTTCTAGAGATGCATCTTCTGGAAGACAATGCTCATTGTGGCAGGGGAATGGAATGGTCAGGGAGGAGACAACAGCTCTTAAAAGTTTTGGCTTAGAACTTACACCCATTACTTCCACCTCTAGCATATGGTCAGGATTCCTGTCTAAATCAGCATGTAGAGAGTTGATAAGCAGTAATTACAACATGTGATGTTGCAGATAGATAGCATTTAAAATCAATGGTGATATTTAATTAATACTAAAGGACATGACTTTCTTCTAAAAATTGAAAATATTTCTAATATAAGAGTTGTAAAATTATATTAAGTAGTGAATTATTTATTTTTGAATCTTCTTCATTGTTGTTGTATACTGCTTACCATTTTGGGCTGTTTTTAGCACCATAAATTACAGGAGCTTAACAGTTAGCCTCCTTTGGTTGCAAGTATCATTTGTCAACAAAATTACTTTATAGTATTGTTCTCTAGATGGATTAACCATCACATGAAAAGCATATTTGATTGTGATGGTTTATGACAACATCATATAGTGTAAAGCAGTGAATTGTTTATTTGGTGGACTGTCAAAAGAACACATAAATCTATCTTGTAGAAGTACACTCAGAATGTTACTTAGAAGCGTGGATGGCAAGATTTCATCTCAAGTACATTGGACATGTTATCGGGAGGGACCAGTCCCTGGAGAATGACATCAAGCTGGGAAAAGTAAAGGGTCAACCATAACAACATTAGGAAATGGGAGGACACTGAATTGTGCACATAAGAGATAGATGACAGATGCTAATACCAACTGATGTGTCCACAGTACCACACTGCCATTAACACCAAAGACTAGGCTATACAGGTAAACATATAAACACCTGAGATGATCAGACAGGGGTCAGTGAACAGAAGTATACTCTAGACCAAGGATAGATTCAGCTGAGGCTAATCTTGCACAGATACCAGTGACACAAAATACCTACAGTCCTTACAGAAACAATAGAAGACAGACACAGAGTAATCCCTCACAGACAACCAGACACTATGGGAGAGAGATCCAATAGATCTACTGCCTCAGGACCATAGTACTAGAGGACACCAGACTCAATTGGCACAACAAAATACATAAAAGCCTTGCTCTACATCCTACATTGGTGAGTAGCGACTGGGGTCTTAAAAGCTTTCAAGCAGCCATCTAAGATGCAGCCAATGGTCTCCTAGAGTTGGAAGTGAAGAAGAATGAAAAAAAAAAAAAAAAAAAGAGGCATCTGGAAGCAATCAGCTTGAGGTCACAGTGGTCCTTGAGACCAGAAGAACTAGATCGTACCCAGCTACCAATGCCACTCACTCAGGAAAGGATCAAATCTGGAGATCCTGGATAGAGTGGGAAGGAGAACATGGAACAAAACTCCAAAACTCAATAATGACCAGAATTACTGGTCAGATGAAATCTGGTGAGACTCCCAATCCTATGGCCCTGGAATACATTCTGTGCCTGGAATAAAACTCACCCCCAGGGGTGGGTTCTCAGCCCAATAGTTAACAAGATGTACACATAGACCACTCAACCCAGGATGATGCACCCATAAACTCTATGGTAATACATCCCTTAGAGCAATAGACCATGGGACACCAGAGGACCAACATTCAAACTGAGGAAATGCAGGACAAACAGGAGTGTATAAATATGAGGGGCCCAGGGGGAGGGTTACATGGTAGGGAGGGGAGGAGACTGGGTTAGGGTTGGACATGGCAAATGGGGAATGAAACTAAATGTACACATTAAGTTGAATGTAAAACAAGCTCTTAAAATACAAAAAAATAAAAATAAAAAACATATAAACAAATAAAAGAGACCAAGGGGGAAAAAAAAAGTAAAGCGTCAGTGATAAAGAGGGAGACCCTTAATGAGATACATTGGAACAGTGATGGTACAATGGGCTTAAAGATAGCAACAGTTAGGAGGATGGCACAAGACCAGGTAATGTTTCATTCTGTTATCTCTTAAATGACTCAACCAACTTCACGACACCTAACAACAACAGTATGAAGCACTGCTTAGTCAAAATGTTGCTTTCAGTGCTGGAGATTTTCCTCACCTACTTCACTGGATTGTTTGAGGAGTGGACAAATGTGAGAGCAATTTGTTGATCTGTCAAATCCTATATAATTATTATTTTGTACATTCAAGCCTTATGGTTTCATCAGTTCTTCCAGTAACAATTTATGAAGGGCCTACTCTGGATCAGATAAAATGGGGAGGGGTGGCAAATTCAGAACTGAGTCCTGCTCTTGTGTGACTTAGATTCTGGTGGGAGACATAGACATGTAAAAATTCATCTATGATAAATGTTGGGAAAGAATCCTAACATGAATCAGGATGGCATATTATAGTCCAGGTGTGATGGAAGGGTCAGTGCTAGATTCCTGAAGAAGTGATATCTGAGAAGTTAATTAAATAAAAGAGCAAGGAGACAGGGTAGTATACTGGTCTGGGGGAAGAAACAGCATAAGTAAAGAGGGAGGAAGGTAAATTTAAGAAACTTAAAGAAGACATCTTTGAGGAAAGTGAGGCCTAGTGAGACTGGTGAAGTAGAGCTAGAATAGGTAGGCCATAGACCTAGTAAAGGATTTGGGGCTTTATGTATAGAGTAGTAGCATAGCACTTAAGACACTTGACTGCTAACCTGAAGGCTGGCGGCCACCAGCCACTCCTTGAAAGGAAGTTTGGGCAATCTACTTCCACAGTGATACTGCCTCAGAAACCCAAGGATGGAGAGGCGGCGCAAGATGGCGGACTAGGCAGAAGGATTGCACAGACCCTCTTCAACAAAGAAAAGGGAAACCAATTAACACAGACACAGAAGATAATCTTGGACCCCTGA
>NW_006921724.1:2850343-2851809 GCF_000298275.1 Orycteropus afer afer
TCCAGTATTTTCTTCCAAAATTCTTCTAAGGTTTTTTTCTGTGTTTTCTTTGGTCTGGCTCTCAATTCTTTGAAGATACCTAAAGATAATTCTTTTGAATTCCTTATCAGAGAGTTCCAATGCTTTTTCTTCCTCAGGGATGTGTTCTGGATCTGTATCCTGTTCCCTTGTTTCTACCACTTTATCTTTCTTCTTTGTGTGGACTGTGATGGTCTGTTGTTTCCGAGACATTGTGGCCTTGTTGTATTAAGAGCTCTGTTAATTGTTTGTGAAGAGTAGCCAAGTATGATTCAGACTCTTCTTGATGGTTTTTTATTGTTGGCCCATTGATGGAGAAGAAAGTGGTGGCTCTCAATCAGTAAGTGAAATTGCAGGAGGTGTGGGTGTTGTTGTGTCTTATGGGCACGGTTGCTGACTCCCACTCAATTAGACAAAAATTACAACTGAATAACCATTAATAAACTAAAATCACATGTACAAAAAATACACCATGTAATCACACAAGAACAGTAACCAAAAAAAGAAAAAATGGAAAAACAAGAAGAAAAAAGTAAGAAAATCTGCAATATCTGGGTATAAGGCAATAAGAGGAAAAAGGTAGAGAAGGAGAATAATGAAGAAAAAAAATGGAATAATGCAAAAAGAAGAGCAAGGGACAGGGTAAACCATGAGAAAAAGAAAAAGAATAAAGAAAAAAAATTTGCAGCCATGAACACGGAAAAGAAAAAGAGCTGAAAACTTGGACCTGGGAGGGAAAGAATAAAGAATAATAGTATAAAGGACAAATGTATTAATAATAATAGTAATTTCAAAACAGACAAAAATAAGCAAACTAAAAACCAGAAAAAAGAAAGAGAAAAAAAAATAATCACGGGAGGGTAGGGCAGGGCATCTAGGCTCTGCCTGAGCACACAGACTGGGATGGAGTTTCTGTGGGCCCAGAAGGTGGGTGGGAGTGGGGGATGGACACATCTCCATTCACCAAGAGGTGTGGGGTATAAGAGTAACAAGGGGAATGTTGCACCTTTTCAGTCATCCAGGTCCAGAGTGTCCTTGGGATTACTGGCAAGCAGAACCTGTTCTTAAGCCCCTGGAATCTCGGAGAGTGCTGTCTCTTTAAATATCCAAAATGATCAAGCCACTTGTAAGCATTCAAAATGGCAGCACCCTCCGGACAGGCAAGTCCACAGCTCAGCCCACCTTTCTTTTCGCTGGTGCTTTGCATTTTATTCCCCAGCCACCAGAGCAGTTCTCTGTGCAGTCCCTGGCTAGCAGGACTGATTTTTAGGTTAATTCTTAGATTCTACCACCACTCAGCACTCTCCAAGCTGTCTGTGCCATTCCGTCAAGCTTTCTCAGGATCGCTGCCAGACTGCAGCTCTGTATATCTCATTTTTTGGTATTTTCATGCAAATTCTTCTGCTAGTTGGGGTTTAGTCCACTTCTATATCCTTCCCTTCAAGGCT
>NW_006921724.1:2851909-2868249 GCF_000298275.1 Orycteropus afer afer
AGGGGTCCAGGATTATCTTCTGTGTCTGTGTTAATTGGTTCCCCTTTTCTTTGTTGAAGAGGGTCTGTGCAGTCTTTCTCCCTATTCTGCCATATTACTGGAAGTCCATGATTTGATTTCTTGACTTTGTTTTCATGGGTGTTGATTGTGGATCTGAGTAAAATGAACTCCTTGAAAACTTCAGCATTTTCTGTTTTTCATACTGTTGTTTATTGGTCCAGTTGTGGGGACTTTTGTTTACTTTTTATGTTGAGATGTAACCCATGTTGAAGGCTGTAGTCTTTGATCTTTATCAGTAATTGTTTCAAGTCATCTTCACTTTTGTCAGTTTTACTATGTCTTATAGGGTCACTGTGAGTCAGAATTGACTTGATGACATTGGTTTTTTTTTTTTTTTTTTTTTTAGGAGTTCCATTTTGTGGTTCTGTATTAGGCCTTTGAAAAGGAATCATGCTCTCTGAATGTGCTGACTTTTCAGCAAGAAGGCATAGATACAATTTGGCTCCTTGCTGATTAGAAAATGGTGATCATTGTGCTAGAGTTGATTATTGGAGTAGATCTACCTCTTTGCCTTGCTTTATTAGTGGGGGCTGTGATGGCAAGACATGCAGTTCCTCCTATTAAGCAAACAAATAAAAAGTTGCCATTGAGTAAGTTCCGACTCATAGTTACCCCATGTGTCAGAGTACAACTGAGCTCCATCGTGTATTCATTCTTGGCTGAAATCTTTATGGAAGCAAATAGCCAGGCCTTTCTTATGTGGCACAAGCTACGTGGGTTCAAACTGTCAGTCTTGCTTGGTAGATGAGCACGGACTGTTTGTATCACCCAGGGAACTCCATTCCTCCTATAAGCTTCTGCAAAACCCTGACATGCTTCATGTCCAGAAGCATCTTTTAGCTTCTGGGGCCCAGCACAAAATGGGAAGTCCACCTATCCTCTAATCTCCAGTTACATTCTTCCCTATTACTCTTTCCTCCTTTCTCCCCTTCACTTCCTTCCATCAGATGCATGATTCCAAGACCTGCTGGGAAGCCCACCAGCTACCATCAGCTGCCTCTTTAGATCCTTTTTGCCTTAGGAAAAATAGGAGGAGCCTAGGGTGACTTGAAACTCCAAAGAACTTTGCCAAATGATTTCAACTCTTATCTCCTAGGTTGTGGTCAATATTTTGCAATAATCAGAAGAAGGAATCATAGACAGTGGCAAAAGTTTTTCACAATGTCTCCTGTGACTGTGTTTCAGTTTCCACATTGAAAGTCTGAAAGAGAATAAATGAAGTTGGAAGGAGAAGAAGCTGCAATGAGCATCTGCCATGTATTCTAAAGCCTGTGATTATTCTACTCAGTGAAGGCAAACACAGATGAGACCAGCCTTTTTATACAAGGCATCCAGGGAGTGAAACATAGAATAGTTGATGTCGAATTCCTAACTAGTGAGGAGAGAGATGGCTCCCCAAGCAAAGCCTGTGATAGGACTTTGTGAGGAGCATCACGGTAGCCTTGTTCTTCATAGGAGAAAGAATGACCTTAAATTCTAGACTAATTTAACTTGGGAATCTGAAAGCTAGTGCTAGCCCAGCCCTACTACTCACCAACTATGGCTTTTGTAATGGCCTGGTGGAGATCAACCCCAGTCACCTTACTATATAGAACTGAAAATACCAGTTGTTGTTGAGTTGATTCCAACTCATAGTGACTCTATATGTGTAAAAATAGAACTGTGCTCCATTGAGTTTCCAATGGCTGATTTTTTGGAAGTATATCCCCAGGTCTTTCTTCTATGATGCCTATGGGGGGACTCATGCCTCCAAGTTTTCAGTTATCTGCTGAGCACCTTAACTATTTGTGTCACCCAGGGACTGCACTTTAGTATACCACTTCCATCAAGTCAATCCTGACTTATAGTGATCCTCATAGGGTTTCCAAGTCTTTAAATTTTTATGGAAACAGACTGCCTCATCTTTCTCCCAATGAGTGGCTGGTGGATTTAAACCAGAACCAACCTTTTGATGGGTAGCCCAATGCCTTAACCATAGTGCCACTAGAGCTCCTCACTTTAGTATACAGATGGAATAGATGTAGAGAAAGGTCACACTGTTGGGCAAGAAGATCTGACACTCCCTGACCAGTACTAGTTCTTCACTTTGCACCACCTCTTTTCACAGGGAAGGGACAGACAGACATGGAGTTGAACCTACTGTGTGATAATGCCTATTGAGATTCTTAAGACAAAACTGCAGCAAAACAGTATTAAACAATTTTTTTAAGGTTGAAAAGCAAAAAATTCTGTAAAACTATTTATTTGATATCATATGAACTAAAACATAAGAAATCAAAGCCAAACGAGTGAAACACACACACACACAAAAAACTACACAACCACTAGCTCCCTCCCCCACCCTACCACCAAACAACTACAAGTTTAATCGTACTGAAGTCAACTAGCTTCTAAAACACAGAATTCAACCAGATGGCTTAGTAAGTAGATAGAGCTGGTGAGTATTATTGCCAACCTTGAATTCTGATCACACTGCTCTTTCTTGATTTGTGAAATGCACTAAACATAAAGTCTGCTTCATAAGACTTTTCTAATAATATTTTCCAATGATATTACTCTGAGGACTAAGGTGCATCTGACCCAAGACATGGTATTGTGTCATATGCATGTGAAAGCTGGACAATGAATAGGGAAGACTGAAGAAGAATTAATGCATTTGAATTATGGTGTTGGTGAAGAATACTGAATATGTTACAAACTTTCAGAAGATGTACAACAGGAATGCTCCTTAGAAGTGAGGATGGTGAGATTTCATCTCATGTACTTTGGATATGTTATCAGGAGGGGCCAGTCCATGGAGAAGAACATCATGCTTGGTAAAGTAGATGGTCAGAAAAAGAGGAAGACCCTTGACAAGGTGGATAGACACTGCGGCTGTGACAGTGGGCTCAAACGTAGCAATGATGTGATAAAGGGCAGGTCTGGGCCATGATTTGTTCTGTTGTACATAATGATAAGTGAGAATTATTGAGTCAGAACCAATTAGATAGCACCTAACAACAATTAACAACACATAACACATTTGTAGGAATAGCATTAGTTATACACAGAGGGTTCTGAGGATAGAGTTTTGTGTTTATGGGTGTGGTTATTGTAGTTATTTTAATTGGAATTTTTCTTTATATTTTCCATAAGTAAAAAAAACATGAGGCAATAATCTGTAGTTTATTGTTTATTAGAATTATTTATTTGGTTATGTTGTTGTAGTTGTTGTGTGCTATTGATTTGGACTCATAGCTACCCTATAAGACAGAGTTGCTTCACAGGATTTCCAAGGTTATGATGTTTATGGAAGCAGACTGCTACAGTTTTCTCCTGTAGAGCACCTTGTGGGTTTTAACTATCAACTTTTCAGGTAACACTTTAACCATTGTGTCACCAGAGCTCCTTGGTTTATTTTGTCATATTGTAAGGAAATGTGAAGAAAAAAGCACTTCATGTATTTTATCATATTTTATTTTGATCTTTTTATATATGCATTATATATCATTAAGAGTTGGAGTGACTCATGACAACTAACAACAGCAACATATTAGTGTGTTTTACAAAACTGGGATCATATGATTAACTTATTTAAATATTTGCATAATATTTTAAATTTTAGTATTCTATTCTGAAATTTTTCCATGTCATTAAATGTCCTTTGAAGATAAATATAACTTCAATCTTGCATACTATTCTACTGTATAAATTAATGCTTCTCAAACTTGAGTATCTATATATCTCCTAGGATCTTGTTAAACAAATGCTTATTCACTGGGCCTGGGTTGGGCCTGAGATTCTGCATCCAGTGTCCAGGTAAAATGAATATTGCTGGTCCATAGATCACACTTTGAATATCAAAATTATACCCATTGCCATAAAAATGACTCTGACTCATGGTGACTTCATGTGTGTCAGATTAGAACTGTGCTCAATAGGGTTTTCAGTGGTTCATCTTTTGGAAATATATCATCAGGCACATTCTTCTGAGGTGCCTCTGTGTATACTCAAACCTCTCACCTTTCAGTTAGCAGTTGAGTGCATTAACAATTTGTATCACCCAAGCACTCCAGTAAAACTACAGATATACCATAATTAATGTAAGTGTTCTATTTTTGATAGATATGTCATTAATTTTTTTTTTTTTTTTTTTATGCTTTCAAGAGCTCTCTAAAGGGCCTTGTAGATAAATCTTTTGCTAATTTCCTGAGTGTGGATTTGGTAGGTCAAAGACTCTTAAAATTTATTGTCAAGTGATCTGATCAAAGCATGCGCATTTACGGTCCCACCAACAATATAGAGAGTTCCTCTACCTAGTAACTGGCAAGCTTCTCGAAGATAATTATAAGTCCATCTGTCTAAGTCCCCAGTGACACCATCTGTTTTAGCTTTTCATTATTGCATAACAAATGATCACACATTCATCAGCTTAAAACAACACACATTTATTAGCTTGCAGTTCTGGAGCACATTATGGCTGGAGACTCAGCTCAGAATCTCATGAGGTCAAAATCAAAGTATTGGTAGGGCTAGGTTTGCATCTGCAGGCCTGGAGGACCATTTGTTGCCAAGTTCATTCACTTTGCCAAATTCAGTTCCTCAGAGATGTAGGACTGAAGAACCTCTTTCTTTGTTGCCTGGCAGATAGGGGCTGCCCTCATTGCCTACAGGCTACTACCTGCATTTCTTTCCATGTGACCTTTCCATCTTCAAAGAATAATAGCAAGTGGAGTGCTTCTTGTACTTTGAATCTGTCTTCTCCTTTTACGACCAGCTGGAGAAAGCTCTCTGCTTTTAAGGGCTTGTGTAATTACACTGAATCCATCTGGAAAACCTGGGATCATCCTATCTGAAGCTCAACTGTGCCATATAACATAACATCACAAAGTAATATCTCATCATATTCACAGGTTTGGGGGATAAGTGATCTCTCATCATATTCACAGGTGCTGGAGAACCATTTTAGAAATCCTACGTACCATACCACCCAAGTAAAATTTTTCATTTTCTAAACACTATTTCAGTTTTACTTGCTTTTATTGACCTATAATAATCTTATACCTCTGCATTTAATGTTTTCAACTCTAATTTGCTTTTATATTTTTCTGACATGTTAGGGTTAATGATGTTCCAAAGACACTCAGATTATGAGCCCAAACCTGGAAAACACATCATAGATTTAAAAATGATGTGATGACCTTGACTATTATGGCTCTGTTCAATTGCTGGCTAAGTCTTTAGTGTTGGGCAGTGCGGATACACTTATGCCTGAGGTTTAAACTTGCATGTTTAATTTTGAAGATTCATTAGGTTGGAAGTTGATACATAGCGTAGAAGAATAGTGTCTTTGTTTCTTAGTGCTGCTATAACAGAAATATGACAAGTGGGTGGCTTTGATAATTTTTTTTTCTCATTATTTAGGAGGCTGTTGTTGTTGCTGTTGTTAGGTACCCTTGAGTCCATTCCAACTCTTAGTGACCCTATGTACAACAGAATGAAATACTGCCCAGACCTGCACCATCCTCACAATCCTCCTATGCTTGAGCACATCATTGCAGCCACTGTGTCAGTTCATCTTATTGAGGGTCTTCCTCTTTTTCCCTGACCCTCCACTTTACCAAGCATGATATCCCTTTACAGGGACTGTTCCCTTCTGACCACATGACCAAAGTAGGTGAGACAAAATCTGGCCATTCTCACTTCTAAGGAGCATTCCAGCTGCACTTCCCTTAGGAAAGATTTGTTCATTCTTTTGGCAGTCCATGATATTTTCAGTATTCTTCACCCACATGAGGCAATTGAAAATATGATGGCTTAGATCAGGCACACCTTAGTCTTCAAAATGATATCTTAGCTCTCCTACACTTTAAAGAAGTCTTTTTAAGCAAATCTGCCCAGCACAATACAACATCAAATGTCCTGACTGTTGCTTACATGTATGTTGATTGTGATACAAGTAAAATGAAATCTTTGATAACTTCAATCTTTTCTCCATTTATTGTGATGTTACATATTGGTCCAGTTGTGAGGTTTTTTTTTTTTTTTCTTTTTTATGTTGAGGTCTAATGCATACTGAAGACGGTAGTCTTTGATCTTCATCAGCAAGTGCTTCAAGTCCTCTTCATTTTCAGTAAGCAATGTTGTGTCATCCGTATATCACAGGCTATTAATGAGTCTTCCTCAAATCCTGATGCCACATTCTTCATATAGTCCAGCTTCATCACTTATTTGCTCAGCATTTACATTGAATAAGTTTGGTGAAGGGACACCACCCTAATGCACACCTTTCCTGATTTTAAACAATGTAATATCCCCTTATTCTGTTTGATCTATGTTCAGGTTCCTCATGAGCACAATTAAATATTCTGGAAGTCAATGAAACACTGATAAACATCTTTCTGGTATTCTTTGCTTTCAGCCAAGATCCATCTAACATCAGCAATGATATCCCTCATTCCCTGTCCTCTTCTGAATCCCACTTGAATTTCTGGAAGTTCCCTGTCAATATACTGCTGCAACAATTTTTGAATTATCTTCAGCAAGCTTTTACATGCATATGATAGTAATGATATTGTTCAAAAACTTCCACATTCTGTTGGATCACTTTTCTTGGGAATGGGCACAAATATAGATTTCTTCCAGTCAGTTGGCCAGGTAGCTCTCTTCCAAATTTCCTGGCATAAATGAGTAAGTGCCTCCAGTGCTACATCCCTTTGTTTAAATATTTCAATGGGTATTCTGTCACTTCCTGAAGGCTTCCTTGTTTTTTGTTTTTTGCCAGTTCCTTAGGTGCAGCTTGGACATCTTTCTTCAGTATCATTGGTTGTTGATCATACACTACCTCCTGAAATGATTGCACACTGACCAATTCTTATTTAGGGGGCTAGAAGTCCCAATTCAGGGCACCAACTTTAGGGGAAGCTCTCTCTATTGACTCTGGGGAAATTTATTATCTTTTCAGCTTTTCTTCCTTTGTTCCTTAGTGATCAACATGTAGAAATCTTGCTTGCTTCCCGTGCCTTATGTACTCTTTTTATATCTCAAAAGTGAATGGTTTAAGACAAAACATTAAAGATATGGCATCATTAACATAACAAAGAAAACCCTATTCCAAAATGGGATTACAACCATCAGCATTGGTGCTAGCATTTACAACACATAGTTTTGGGGGACAAAATTAAATCCATAGCAGCCAGTTTCCCATCATACCTGGAAGCTGACCTATTTCAGATTAATGACATTTCCATATTTTAACTAAATCCAAAATAATGGGGCATCAGTGGGTCAGTGGTAGAATTCTCACCATCCATGCTGGAGATGTGGGTTCGATTCTTGGCCAACACACCTCATACCAATATAGTCATCAGTTATCTGTCAGTAGATGCGTGCATATTGCTATAATCCAGAGCAGGTTTCAGTGGATCTTACAGATTAAGACAAAATAGGAAGAAAGACCTGGTGATCTACCTCTAAAAATCAGCCAAGGAAAATACTGTGGATCACAATGGTTGAATCTACAATTGATCATGCAGATGGTGCAGGACTGGGGAACGTTTTGTTCCATTGTCACTATAAGCTGGGAGCTGAATTGACAACAGCGAATATAAACAACAAATTTAAAATAACAAACTGGTTGATAAGGGACGTTTTTACCCATAAAATTATATAAACATGAGGAACCACATTGCCCATTGAGATTCATTCACACTATGCTCTTTATCATGAGATGGAACTGTCCTGACATCACCAACTGTGGATGCTATCACCACATGCCACACACTACAGAAAATTATTCTTCATTGGTTAAAAATGCATGGTTGTAGAAAATGCCTTCTGAAATAATTCTATTGGTTAAAGCAATTTGTTTTGACTCCTAGAAACTGAGAAGATTCTCTGTAAAAAGGTATCCATTTTATTAACTTAACCAATGATAGACATTGTTACTGAAAGAAACTTGATTGATTTGGTTGAAGAAAATAAAATATTTATCTTAATTTGAATGAAGCTGAACATTTTTTTTTTTATAATTAGCCATTTATGTATCATCTTTTGAGATTTGGTTCTTGCTCATTTTTTTTTTTTTTAATTTAGTTGTAATCACTTTACATCTTCAGAGTATTAACATTTTGTCAGCAATATTTCTACCATACATGTTGTCTCATTTTGTTCTTTAACTTTTTTGCTTGATTTTGGACATATTTAAATTTTTTAGATCACTAATCTATGTATTTTTTCATTTGTGATTTCTCCCAAGGTTCTTTATACTCAGAGGTTCTCTTTTTCATCCCAGTATCAGATATATTTTCTCCAGTCTTTTAATTATTTGCATTTATTTTCTTTTTTCTGTTTACTGATTGAGTAATTAATTGTGGTTCAAGTGAAAATTTACAGAGCAAATTAGTTTTTCATTCAATAATTTATACACATTTTTGTTTTGTAACATTACTTGCAGTTGTCTCAATATGACAGCACTCTTCCTGCTTCTGTTCCAGATTTCTCATTTCAATTTCTCCTTTTCTGCACCTTTCTGTCCTCTGAACAAATTCTGCCCTTTTTGTCTCTTATGGTTGATTATTCTGAGGAATACATCCTACATGAATGTTATTGTTCACTTTATTGGCCTGTCTGGCTGCAAGGTGATTGATCCCTGGAGCTGGGTTCAGTTCCAGGTTTGAAGGATATCTACTGGCCACAGTCTTGGAGGTTACACTCCAACCAGAGTGATTGGTAGTGGTAGCTGGGCACCATCTTTTCTTCTAGTCTCAGAGCAGTGGAGGCTGTGGTTCACATGGCCCATTAGTCCTTTGGACTAATTATTTTGTGAACCTTTGATTTTCTCCACTCTCCTTTGCTCTGAATTGAAAGAGAACATTAGTTGCATTTCTGATAGCCACTTGCTAGCTTTTAAGACCCCAGCTACTACACACCACATTAAGGTGTAGAACATTGTCTTTGTGATCGATGCTATGCCAATTGATGTAGCAGTTGATGTGCCTTAGGAACTATGCTACAAATTATACTGAATTCTTATTTACATATTTAGCACTCTTTAAGGATGTCTATTTTGTTCTCTTTTTCTGTCTGCTGATTCTTGAGCCAGAGCCATTATTCGTTAAATTATTACAACTTTATAAATATTTTAAAATATCTGATCGAATATTAGAATCATTCATCACTACTGTTCTTTTC
Source organism: Orycteropus afer afer (assembly GCF_000298275.1). Classification (NCBI taxonomy): domain Eukaryota; kingdom Metazoa; phylum Chordata; class Mammalia; order Tubulidentata; family Orycteropodidae; genus Orycteropus; species Orycteropus afer. The sequence continues at coordinate 2,861,141 of NW_006921724.1, forward strand.
CAAGAAATTCTTAGCTCTTTATTATTCCAGACAAACTTGAGACTCAGTTTTCAAGTTCCATTTTTAAAATTATTTTTCATTTAATATGTAAGTTTTTTTTTGAGAGTTTACATATTTATCAGAGTTTTTCTATCCAGAAATATGAAGAACTATGTAATTACATAAGTCTTTTATCTCCTTTAAAGTTAAAACATTTTACTTTAAAGGTCCCATATGGGTCTTATTAATTCATATTAGTAAAAGCTTTAATTAATTATTTAAGTAATATTTTCCACCACTTGTCTGCTATCTGTTGTACTATGATGACTTGCATGCTGCTATGATGGAAGCCATGTCACTGGTATTTCAAATACCAACAGGGTCACCCATGGTGGACAGGTTTCAGTAGACTTCCAGATTAAGATAAACCAGGAGGAAAGGCCTGGCAATCTACATCCAAAAATTAGCTATGAAAACCCTATGTATTACAATAGAATATTGTCTGATATAGTGCTGGAAGATGAGCTTCCTAGGTTGGAAGGCACTACACAATAGCTACAACAATGAACTTGAGCATACCAACAATCATGAAGATGTTTGTACATGCAGTCACCATGTATCAGAGCCAATTCAATGTTAATCAGCAACAATAATTTTAGTATTTTAAATTTTTGTTGCTGTTATGATTAAAATCTTTTCCCAGTCGTGTATGCTATTGGATTGGTTACTAATGATACATTGAAAAACAATTGATTTCATATTTTTTCATGTATTAACCTGTATTATCTGTTCACCCTTTTTACATACCTTACTCTTAATTGAGAAAAAAAAAGAGAGAAAATATTTTTTATTATTTTCTTAAACATGAATGAAATCTTAACCTTATAGATTCTCCAGTAGGGGATGTGTTTCTGTTTTCAGCTAAAATTATCCTCATAAGTACAATTCAACTGTCTTATTTCAAATGTTCTTTTATTTCCTTATTCATGTGCTTATTAAGTTACCCTTAGCAATTTTCTTTCGGCGCTCTAATAAGCTTAATAGTGTATCCTCAAAGATGCTCACATCCTAATATCTGAAACCTGTAGTTAGTTGATATTGAGGTCTTACATGATAAAAGAGACTTTGCTGATGTGATTAAATTAAGGGTTTTTATTTTATTTTTACTTAAATTATTTTTGCTTTCTTTCTTTCTCCTTCTTTTGTTTTCTAACTTTTTATTATGATTTGAGTGAAATTTCACAGAGCAAATTGTTTCCATTCAACTGTTTGCATACATTTGTTTTGTGATATTGGATGCAATAATAGGAAAAAAAATACAGATGCTCACTTTAGAAATATACAGGAATAGAAGGTACAATTCATACTTTATTATTTATATAGTGGTAGTTTTAAAAGCAAGATGAAAGTACAAGTATTTAACGGAAAAATAACAGATAATTCATGTATTGATAATAATAACTGATTTGGAAGCCTGGTTCTGAGTATTAACTGCCTACAGTTCTCACATTGGTCACTGTTACAAATTCGTTCCTACTTCATAAATGATGCCCAGAGTAAGACCAAGGAACACAGGACCCCTCAGGATTCTGCCTTCATCCTTAATATATGGCCTGCCTAGTTTACCCTAACTTATATTTCTGTGCCCTCCCCTCAAATCATTATCTCTAATTAGTGACTCTGACTTTATGGAGGTACCTGAGTGCAGCATCTTCCATATGGTCTAGGTGAAAGAAATGATGCAAGAGACCACATGATAGAATTTTGCAAGACCAATGAATTATTCATTGCAAATGCCTTTTCTCAACAATATAAATGGTGACTATACATATGGACCTCATCAGATGAAATACACAGGAATCAAATCCAATGCATCTGTGCAAAGAAGTGATGGAGAAACTCAATATCCTCAATCAGAACAAAGCCAGGTGCTAAATGGAGAACACACCATCAAGTCCTCATATGCAAGTTCAAGTTGAGGCTAAAGAAAATAAAACAGGTCCATGAGAGCCAAAATATGAGCTTAAGTACATCCCACTTGAATTTAGAGACCATTTGAAAATAGAATTGATGCATTGAATACCAGTGACCAAAGACAAAATGAATTGTAGGATGACATCAAGGACATCATACAAAGAAAAATGCAAAAAGTCATGAAAAAGACTGGAAAGGAGGAAAACATTAAAGTAGATGTCAGAAGAGACTGAAATTTGCTCTTGCATGGAGAGTAACTAAAGCAAATGGAAGAGATGATGATAAAAAGAGCTAAACAGAAGATTTCAAAGAGAAGCTCAAAAAGACGAAGTGAAGTACTACTTGGAGTTAGAAAACCAAAAAGGAATAATGTACTCAACATTTCTTAAGCTGAAAGAACTGAGGAAAAAATTCAAGCCTCAAGTTGTAGTATTAATGGATTCTATGGGCAAAATATGGAACGATGCAGGAAGCATCAAAAGAAGATGGAAAGAATACACAGATTCACTGTGCCAAAAGGGATAGATCAACTTTCAACTATTTCAGAGGTAGCATATGATCAAGAACCAATGGTATTTAAGGAAGAAGTCCAAGTTGCACTGAAGGAATTTGAGCAAAAAAAAGGTCCAGGAATTGATGGAATACCCATTGAGATGTTTCAATAGATATATGCAGTACTGGAGGTGGTCACTATTTTATGCCAAGAAATTTGGAAGACAATTACCTGGCCAACTGATTGGAAGAGATCTATATTTATGCCCATTTCAAAGAAAGGTGACCCAGTAGAATATGGAAATTATCAAACAATAATATTAATATCAAATGGTTCTAGCAGTATATTGGCAGGGAACGGTCAGAAATTCAAGCTGGTTTCAGAAGAGAGCATAGAACAAGGGATATCATAGCTGAAGTCTGATGGATCTTGGCTGAAAACAAAGAATACCAGAAAGATGTTTATCAGTGTTTTATTGACTATGCAAAGACGTTCAACTGTGTGAATCATAACAAAATATGGATAACACTATTGTGGTAGTTAAGGTTACATGTCAACTTGGCTGGGCTTGATTTTGAATGGTTGGGCAGCTGGATATAGTATACCCCATGATAAGACTGGCAATCAATTCCATGGTGGAATCTACTAGAGCTTCCATAGGGATGTGGTATGCTTCCAGTTTATAAGGACAAGCATTGAGAAAGGCCTCTGAGCTTTGGGCATGCTTGAATTCTGCATGTAGCTGAATCTTTGTTCAGCAGCTTGCCATGTTGTCTGCAAATCTTGGGACTCTTAACAGACTTGAATCAATGGCTTGCCATGTGGTTTGGTAATATTGGGCTGTATCTTTTTACATGTTGACCTTAGGTTTGTCAGCCTCAGCAGCCAGCAGTTGCCTGAGTGAAGAAATCTTCTAGCTTCAGTGGGCCAGGAGCAAGAGGAAGAGCTGAAGTCCAAGGTTGAGGGGCTTTCACCCAGCCTTTAGAGCCTGACAGTTTGAAATCAGACTTCTAACCCCCAAAACTGCAAGAGACTAAACTCCTGTTTGTTAAAGCTATTCCACCTGTGGTATTTGTTAGCGCTGTGTGAAGTAACCAAAACAATTGTGAAAAAAAGGGAATACCAGAACACTTAATTGTGCTCATGAGGAAACTGTACATAGATCAAGAGGCCATTATTCAATGAGAACAAGAGGATATTGCATGAGTTTGAAATCAAGAAAGATGTGCATCAAAGTTGTGTCCTTTCACCATGCTTATTCAGTCTGTATACTGAGCAAATAATCTGAGAAGCTGGATTATGAAGAAGAATGTACCATCAGGATTGGAGGAAGATTCATTAACAACTTTCAATATACAGGAGACAGGAAAATGGTATCTTACCTGTAGCCCACATATTAGTTCCCTCTAGCAACTTAATGCCTGAAAAACTAGGTGCAGCAGTTTAAAGTGGGGATTCTGCAGCTCTGAACAGCTCATTAAGTTAGAGAAGTCCAGATTTAGTAGAGGAGAAGAAAGGAAGGAGAGGCAAGGTAAACAGCCAGCAAGAATAAAAATAAACGAACCTGCCAGTGAGATGGAGCATTGGAAGGCTTCCTTGGCAGTGGAGTAGAAGCACTGGATGACTAGCGGTCCCTCCAGGGACTTACTTACAGCACTGGCTTCTATCAGTAACTTTGGGACTGGTGCTAAGTGGGAAGTTGGCATTCCTGAGAAGTGGAGCAGAGACCCCTCTGGCTTGGGTCACTGCTGAATTGGGAGCAGAGAGAGAAGCATGCCACAGATGAGGGGGTCCTGGGACAAACTCACAGTGCAGGGCAAGGGTCCAGCTCTTTGAGGACAATATTTTGGCCCAGAGAGGCCCAGAGTACAGAGTTTTTACAGCTGTCTGAACCAGGTGCAAAGTGGCACCCCCCTAACCTTTGGGGCCTGCTGAATTTGAGCTGTGGGCCTGTGAGTGACAGTATAATGTCATCATTAGCAGCCCACCCAAAGCCCTGGAAATGGCTACTGGCACCTTAGAGCTCTTTTTCTCTTTTTTCCTCCTTACCCTGCCTCTCCCATGCCTCATCCAATAGAAGAACCACATTAAGCCACCAACCTGCCTTCTCCAATCCTAACCCCCCTTCATGATGAACAGAGACCTGCATTCACATTCTGCACAGTGACCCATCATCACAAAGAAAACTTCAGAGCAACCCAACATGCCTGAATTAATAGCCAAAAAGATAATATACATCAGCTTCACTTTTGCAAAAATATTAAATCATAAAATCAAGACAAAACAAATAAATACATAAGTAAGAGTTAAAGTCAACAAGTTCAAAATATCTAGGAAACAATAGGCAACCTCAAATCATACAAAAAGCAAGATAAGACAATAGAAATGAAATCCCAAACAAAAGTCTCATTAAACATGGAGGAAGAGGAGACAATAGAATTATCCAAGGAGGAATTTAGAAGGTATATTTATAGAATTCCACAAGAGCTTAAGGAAACCTCAAACAGAACCAAGGAGAACACAGAAAGTACCCTGGAAGAACTCAGGGAAACCATTCAAGAGCAAAATAACAAGATTAATATACAATCAGAATTCATACAAAAACAGCAATTAGAAATCCGGAAGATGAATACAAAAATTACAGAATTACACAGCATAGTGGGAGCACAAAAGAATAGGCTAGAACTGACTGAAGAACACATTTCCCAACTGAAAGATAAATCCCTTGACACTAGCCTGTATGAAGAAAAATCAGACCAAAGATTTAAGAGAAATGAACAGAACCTAAAGGTTATATGGGATGACATGAAAAGAAACAACATACTCATCATTGGAATTCCAGAACAAGTGTTGTTGTTTTTGTTGTGTGCTGTTGAGTCAGACCTGACTCATAGCAACCCCTCTTTAGGTTTCCGAGGAGGTTTCACTACAGAAGTAGATTGCCCAATCCTCCTTCTGAGGAGTGGCTGGTGGGTTTGAACCTCCAGCCTTCTGGTTAGCAGTCAAGTGCCTTAGGCACTATGCTACCAGAACAAGTAGAGGTGAACAAAACACTGAGAAAATTGTGGAAGACTTAACTAGCAGAAAATGTTCCCCGTATCATGAAGGAAGAAAAAAATTTCACCCAAGAAGCTCAAAGAAACCCATACAGAATAGATCCCAAGAGCAAATCACCAAGACATATCACGATCAAACTCTCCAAAACCAAAGACAGAAAAACAATTTTGCCATCAGCCCGGGGAAAAAGAAATATCACTTACCATGGTAAGACAGTTAAACTGAGTTCTGATTACTCAGTAGAAACCATGCAGGCAGGATGGCAATGGGATAACATATATATATAACACTGAAGGAAAAGAATTTCCAACCAAGAACCCTATAACCAGCCAAATTGTTCATCAAATATGAGGGTGAAATCAAGTCATTCTCAGACAAACAGAAATTAAGGGATTTTGTGAAAACCAGACCAACCCTACAAGAAATGCTTAAGGAAGTTCTTCCAATAGAGAATCCACAACAGAAAACAACAAAATCAGTACATGTGACATCAACACTAAAATCAAACCAGTAATAAATGCTCAAAATAAGCCCATAAAACATTGTTGTTGTTGTTGTTATGTGCCGTCGAGTCGGCCCCGACTCATAGCGACCCCTCCTTGGGTTTCCGAGGCAGTATCACTACGGAAGTAGGATTGCCCAACCTTCCTTCCGAGGAGTGGCTGGTGGGTTTGAACCACCAGCTTTCTGGTTAGCAGTCAAGTGCTTTTAGCCACTATGCTACCAGAGCCCCATAAAACATAGTACACTAAAAAGCAAGGAAGTCAATCTGCATACACCAGCAACTAACTACATAGAGGGAATAAAATCCTAGGTGCAAAACTTCCAAATGGAAAGGAAAACAGGACAATGTCCTTATGGAACAGACTGTTCCAAAAATATAGGGACAAGAATTCACCACAAAGTAACCACAGAGAAAATTAACAATCCCCTTAAACAAACCCAGAAAGAAGGAAAACATATGGATTTAGTAAGCACAAAACCAACAATAAAGAAGAAAAGAGAGGAAATCCTTGACAACAAAATGAACTCAGCACAGAAAAGTATATGGACCAAGAAAACTCCAACAACACAACAAAAAAATACAATACAATGACAGCAATCAATCCATACCTATCACTAACTACACTGAATAAGAATGGACTAAATGCACCAGTCAAGAAAAAGAGAGTAGCAGAGTGGATAAAAAAAAGAAGACCCATTCATATGCTCCCTACAAGAACCCACCTTAGACACAAAGATACAAACAAATTAAAAGTTAAGAGATGGGAAAAAAATACACCAAGCCAACAGTAACCAAAAGAGAGCAGGAGTGACAATATTAATTTCTGATAAAATAGACTTTAGGGTGAAAAAGTGCATAAGAGACAAAGAAGGTCACTATATGAGGCTGAAAGTGTCAGTTGACCAAGAAGACATTACTATAATAAATATCTATGCACCCAATGAAAGTAGTGAAACAAATATTAATTGAATTGAAAGGGACAATGTTGTTGTTGTTGTTAAGTGCCATTGAGTCATTTCCGACTCATAGTGACCCCATGCACAGCTTAACGAAACACTGCCCGATCCCGCGCCAGCCCCACAATCCCTGCTATACTTGAGC
>NW_006921724.1:2869945-2903672 GCF_000298275.1 Orycteropus afer afer
GGCCTCTTCCTTCTTCCTAGTCTGTCTCAGTCTATAAGCTGGGCTGTTACCTGTGCACCAGGTGCATCTCTCTGAGTTTTAAACACTAGAGGCTCAGCCTCCAAAACTCACGTCTACGTGTCACCACAATAGGACAAACCTACAGACAAGTTTGTCCTGCTGTTGGAGTCCTCTTGTGTCACCCCCACCTGGCTGACTGTTCCTCTGTCTGGCTTCCTGGCTTTTAATCCCCTTTCTCCTGCTCTTCCAGCCTGCTACTCTGGCGTCCCTGTGTTGTCTCTCCTCGCCTGTAAGCCTGGCACTCAAGGCTTTTATCCCCTTCCCTGCTCTTTCGGCCTGCTACTCTGGTGTCCCTGCATTGTCTCTCCTCGCAGAGAGATCTGTTGGATCTCTTCCCATGTCTGTCTATGTCAATAGACAACTCTATATTAGTAGGTGACTTTAACACACCACTTTCAAGGAGGGACAGATCAACTAGGAAAAAACTCAACAAAGATACAGAAGAACCCAACAACACAGTCAACCAACTCTACCTCATAGGCATATATGGAGCACTCCACCCAACAAAAGCACAATTCACCTTCTTCTCCAGGGAACATGGATCATTCTCCAGAATAGATCATATGTTAGGACATAAAAGATGCCTCAGTGAATTAAAAAACATTAAAATGCTACAATGCATCTCCTTGGACCAGAATAAAATTAGAAATTAATAATAGGGAGATCAAGGAAAAGCATCAAATGTGGAAGTTGAATAACACATGGGTCAAAAACTACTGGGTAATAGAAGAAATAAAAAATGAGATTAAAAAAAAATCCTATAAATTAATGAGAATCAAGATACATCTTACCAAAACCTATGGGACACAGAGAAAGTAGTACTGAGAAGTCAATTTACAGCAATAAATGCATACATCAAAAAAGAGGAAAGAAACAAAATCAACACTCTAACTCGAGAACTCCAGCAATTAGAAAAAGAACAGCAAAAGAATCCTACAGTGTCCAGAAGTAAGGAAATAATAAAGATCAGAACAGAAATAAACACAGCAGAAAACAAAAAGACAATAGAGAAAATCAACAAAACAAGAAGCTGGTTCTTGGAAAGATTAACAAAATTGACAAACCATTGGGAAATCTAACAAAAGAAAAGAAAGAGAAGACACAAATAGCAAGAATAATAAATAGAAAGGGTGACATTACAACAGAACCAACTGAAATAATAATAATAATAAAGATACTGACAGAATATTGTGAAGAACTGAACTCCAACAGATTAAAGAACCTAGAAGAGATGGACAAGTTTCTAGAAACACAAGACCTACCTAAACTATCCCACTCAGAGATAGAATACTTGAACAGACCTATAACTAAGGGAGAAACTGAACAGCCTGTAAAAAAAATTCCCACAAGAAAAAGTCTTGGTCCTAATGGTTTCACTGGAGAATTCCACCAAATATTCAGGGAAGAATTGACATCTGTACTACTCAAGCTATTCCAGAACATAGAAAAAGACAGAATATTCCCAAACTCATTTTATGAAGTAAGCATAACACTGATACCAAAATCAGGGAAAGAAACCACTAAAAAGGAAAACTACAGACCAATGTCCCTCATGAACATAGACACAAAAATCTTTCAAAAAAAAAGCCTAGCCATCAGAATCCAACAACATATCAAAATAATAATAATAATAATAATACATCCTCACCAAGTGGGATTCATATCTGGCATGCAAGGATGGTTCAGCATCAGAAAAACAATCAATGTAATCCACCACATAAACAAAACAAAAGAACTATATGATCATATCAATCCACGCAGAAAATTCAATTGATAAAATCCAACACCCGTTCCTATTCAGAACTCTCAGCAAAATAAGGAAAGAAGAGAAAATCCTCAACATAATAAAGGGCATATATGCAAAGCCAACGGCCAACATTATTATTAATGGAGAAAGACTCAAAGCATTCCCCTTATGAACAGGAACAAGACAGGGATGACCTCTATCACCACTCTTATTTAATGTGTATTGGTGGGCAATAAGGCAAGGAAGAGAAATACAAGACATCCAAATTGGCAAAGAAGAAGTAAACCTATCTCTATTTGTGGAATACATGATATTATACTTAGAAAATCCAAGAGAATCAGAAAAAAAAAAAATCTACTGGAACTAATAAACTAATATAGAGGTTCAGCAAAATGGCAGGATACAAGGTCAACATACAAAAAAATCAGTTGGATCCTCTACACCAACAAAGAGACCTCTGAAAAAGAAATAAAGGAAACAATACCATTTACAATAGCTACTGAAAAGATAAAATATCTAGGAATAAATCCTATCAGAGACACAAAAGACCTATACAAAGAAAACTACAAAACACTATGACAGGAGACAACAAGGGATCTACATAAATGGAAGAACCTGCCTTGTTCATGGATAGGAAGACTGAATATTGTGAAAATGTCAATGCTACCTAAAGCAATCTAGACATTTAATGGATTCCTGATCCAGATTCCAACAAAATTTTTTAAGAACATGGAAAAACCAATTACTCACTTTATATGTAAAGGAAAGAGACCTCAGATAAGCAGAGCACTACTGAAGAAGAAGAACAAAGTTGGAGGTGTCACACTCCCAGATATGAAAACCTACTATACAGCCACAGTAGTAAAAAATAGTGTGGTATTAGCACAATGATAGACAGATAGACCAATGGAACAGAATCAACATCCAGAAATTGACTCACCCATCTATGGACAGCTGATCTTCGACAAAGATCATTAAACAGGGAAGAGATAGCCTCTTTAACAAATGTTACTGGCAAATTTGGTTATCCACTTGCAGAAAAATGAAACAAGATCCATACCTCACCCCAAACACGAAAACAAACTCAAGGTGGACCAAAGACTTAAATGTAAAACCAAAACTATAAAATTCAACAAAGATAAAATAGGGGCACATCTAAGGGCCCCAATTTACAGCATAAATAAACTATCTGACATTACCTAGAATGCACAGGAAGTAGAAGAAAAGCTAAATGTCTGGGACCTTTTAAAAATTAAATTCTTAGGTGCATTGAAAGACTTTGTCAAAAGGGTAAAAAGATAACCTACAGATTGGGAGAAATATTTGCCTATGATATATCTGACAAAGAATTTATCTCCAAAATCTATAGAAAACTTCAACACCTCAACACCAAAAAGACAAACAATCCAATTGAAAAATGGGCAAAGGGAACGAATAGACACTTCACTAAAGATGATAAGCTGGTGGCCAAGAATCACATGAGGAATTGCTCTTTGTTGTTGTTGTTGTTAAGTGCCGTCGAGTCGTTTCCGACTCATAGCGACCCCATGCACAGCAGAACGAAACACTGCCCGATCCCGCACCAGCCCCACAATCCCTGCTATACTCGAGCCCATCATCGCAGCCACTGTATCAATCCATCTCGTTGAAGGCCTCCCCCTCTTTCGTTGACCCTCCACCCTACCAAGCATGACATCCTTCTCCAGGGAATGGTCCCTTCTTACAACATGACCAAAATAGGTGAGACGAAGTCTGGCCATTCTTGCTTCCAAGGAGCATTCTGGCTGCACTTCCTCCAGGACAGGAGATTCTCTCTTTAGAGAGATGCAAATCAAAACAATAATAAGATATCATCTCACCCCAGCAATAATAGAAAAGTTCAACAGGACAGAAAATAACAAATGCTGGTGAAGTTGCAGAAAGATTGGAATTCTCATACACTGCTGGTGGGACTGTAAAATGGTACAACCACTGTGGCAAACAGTATGGCATTTCCTTAAAAAACTGAAAATAGAAACACCATTTGAACCAGCAATTCTATTACTGGGAATATATTCTAAAGAAGTGAGAGATAGGACACAAACAGACATATGCACACCCATGTTCATCACAGCACAATTCACTGTAGCAAAGAAATGGAAACAACCCAGATGCCCATCAACAGATGAATGGATAACCAAATAATGGTACATTCACACAATGAAATACTATGCTACATTAAAGAACAGTGAAGGATACATGAATCATCTCACAACATGGATGAACCTGGAGGTCATGCTGAGTGAAATAAGTCAATCGCAGAAGGACAAATATTGTATGAGCCTATTACTGTAAAAAGACAAGGAAGGGTTTGCTTAAAGAAGGGCACTCACTTTGTAAGTTACCAGGGAGGGGAGGCAAGGGCAGGGAATAATTTTGGGCTAGTTGGGGGCCACATGTTGAGGTGGGTAAGGAGAGGGATGGTATGGAAAGACTCTGTGACCAGCTTGATAATATTGGGGAAAGGTAGGACACCGAATTGTGCATATAAGATATATGTGACAGAGGCTATTACCAGTATATCCAAAATACTGCATTACCATTAACACCACACACCTGGCTACAGATAAACACATAGACAACTGAGAAGATCAGATAGGGGTCAGTGAACAGGATTATACTCTAGACAAGGATAGAGTCAGCTGAGGCTAATCTTGCACAGATACCAGTGATACAAAATACCCGTAATCCTTAGACAAACAACAGAAGACAGACATAGACAGACATAGGAAGAGATCCAACAGATCTACTGACTCAGGATCATAGCACTGGGGGACACCAGACTCGATTGGCACAACAAAGTGCATAAAAATCTTGTTCCACAACCTGCATTGATGAGTAGCGACTGGGATCTTAAAAACTTTCAAGTGGCCATCTAAGATGCAGCTAATGGTCTCCTATAGTCAGAAGCAAAGAAGAATGAAGAAAACCAAGGGCATTTGGAAACAATCAGCCCTAGAATGTGATGGACCTTGTAACCAGAAGAACTAGATGGTGCTGGCTACCAATGCCAACCACTTGGGAAGGGATCAAAACTGGAGATCCTGAATAGAGTGGGAGGAAAAACATAGAACAAAATCTAAAAATACAATAATGCCCAGAATTACTTGTCAGATGGAGTCTAGTTGGACCCCCAAGACTATGGGCCTGGGATAAAACTCACTCCCAAGGGCTGGCTTTCAGCCCAATAGTAAATAAGAAGTACACACAGGCCACTCAACCCAGGGCAATGCACCCACATATTCTATGGAGATACATCCGTTGCAGCAATTGGCCAAGGGGCAGCAGAGGAGCAACATTCACAGGGAGGAAAAGCAGGACACACAGGAGTGCATAACTATAAAAGGCATGGTGGAGGCTAGTTACTGGGAAGGGAGACGGGGAGAGTGGGTTAGGGCTGGGGATGGTAACTGAGGTCTGAAACCAAATGTACACGAAATGTTGAATGTAAAACAAATTCTGCTCTGTAAGTTTGCACCTAAAGCACAATAATAATAATTAAAAAAAAAAAAAAACTTGCAATATGAAGTTGACACAACCTTGCTTGATGAAAGTGAAGATTTGAAGCACTTAGTGATGAAGATCAAAGACTATAGCCTTCAGTATGGATTGTACCTCAACCCAAGGGAAAAAAAAAATCCTCACAAGTGAATCAATAAGCAATGTTATGATAGATGGAGAAAAGACTGAAGATGTCAGGGATTTCATTTTATTTAGGTCCACAATGCGTGCCCATGGAAGCAGCAGTCAAGAAATCAGATGATGTATTCCACTGGGCAAATGTGCTCCAAGAAACCTGTTTAAGGAGTTAAAGATCAAATATGGCACTTTTAAAACTAAGGTGTGCCTGACCCAAGCCATGGTATTTTCAATAGCCTCATGTGCATATGAAAGCTGAACAATGAATAAGGAAGACTGAAGAAGAATTAATGCATTTCAGTTCTGGTGTTGAAGAATATTGAAAATACCATGGATTGTCAGAAGAAGGAACAAATCTTGGAAGAAGAACAGCCAGAATGCTCCTTAGAACTGAGAATGGTCAGATTTTGTCTTAAGTCCTTAGGTCATGTTGTCAGAAGGGACAAGTCCCTGGAGAGGAATATCATACCTGGTAAAGTAGAGGGTCAGTGAAAAAGGGGAAGGCCCTCAATGAGATGGACTGGCATAGTGGCAGCAATGACAGGCTCAGGAATAGCAAGGATTGTGAGGATGGCACAGCACCAGGCAGTGTTATGGTCTGTTGAACATAGATGACTGTTAGTTGGAACTGACTTGATGACAACTATCAAGAAGAAAGTGTGGCATCAAGGGCAGTGTTGGTTCAGTAGTAGATTTTTCTTTTTTGCATTCTTACTCAACACACTTCATGTGCAGCCACCACCTGTCTATCAGTGGAGGCTTGCATGTTGCTGTGATCTGAATAGATTTCAATGGACTTTCCAGCTAAGGTGAACTAGGAAGGCCTAGTGATGTACTTCTGAAAATCAACCTATGAAAACCCTAATAGATCATAGTGTTCTGATCCACAACAGATCATGAGGATGGCCCAGGACCAGGCAGCATTTTGTTATGTTGGGCTTGAGGTCACCATGAATTAGGGACAAACTGAACAACAGCTAACAACAAGAAGTCTGGCATCAGGGAAGGCAGGAAGTGGAAAGTCCCCTGTGAAAGCCTTCATTCTCTCCTCAGTTGTTGTGAGGGAATCACAAAACACATCCAAATAGGCATAAGGAAACCCTGTGGATGAGGGGACGTAGACCCCATTACTTGAGTAGTCTGCTCCTAGGGTGTGACATCTGCCACCCTCTAACCCTAAAACAATTTATCCAAGAATTGCTTTCAACCAGTTGGGCTACTCATTTTGAAGAGTTCTGATAAATTCGATTTTCTTCACCTCCCATCCCCTTCTCCAGAGGAGGTTTCCTTCAATTCTGTTCAATGCTCTTATAGACTGGAGTTCCATGTGGCTATCCAGCTGATCAACCACTTCACGACACTGATGGGAATTCAGAATTACCTGGTCTGGTTACAGCTTCCAGAAGTGGACTCATGTTAGCGAAACCCAACACTCCCAGAGCTGTAAGCCTATAGCTCACAGCTATTCAGATAAGAGCTGAATTTATGAAGACCATAAATCAAAATTCTACCTTCTCCATCATTCTTTAATGGGACAGAAATGTGTTTCCAGAACTTGTGTAATTCCAAGCAGAAAACTTCCTTCATTTTAAAATCCATTTTTTCCTAAGGCAGTAAGTACTAACATATTTCTCATATGTTCCTTTTTTTTTTTTTTCCAAAAGTTAATTGGGCTTCCAAATTAACTAAGTTTGATTTTTTAAAGTATTTATTTTTCAAACAATTATATATTTCAAGTAACTTGCAAAGGTAGCATATAAAAGGGCTTGGGTACACTTCACCCAGTTTCCCTGAAAGGTTAAAATTAACATAATTATAGTACTATATCAAAACCAGGAAGTTGACATTGCTACAATGTGTGTTTAGATCCATGTCATGTTATCACAGGTCTAGATTCACGTAACCAACACTGGAATCAAGGTACAGAGCTTTTCCATCCCACAAGATTTTCCTCGTGCTACTTCTTTATAGTAATATCCACCCTCTGTATCGCTACTTTCCCTAACAATCCTCCTCCCCAAGCACTAATCTGTTCTCTATCTCTATAATTTTATTATTTTGAGAATGTTATATAAATGGAATCGTGTATTATATATGACCTTTTTAGATTGGATATAATGCTCTTGAGATCCATTAAAAATATTGTGTATCAGTAGTTCATTTTAAATGCTTAAGAGTATTCCCTGATATGGATGTACCACAGTTTGCATAGCCATTGACCTATTGAGAACATTTTGTTGTTTCAGGCGTTTGTCTATTACAAATAAAATTATTATGAAAATCCATATTTCTCTGGGATAAGTGCCTTTGAGTGCTGTTGCTGTGTTGTGCAGTAAGCATTCTTTTTAATTTTTTAAGAAACTGCCAAATTATTTTTCAGAATGGTTATACAATTTTACATTTCCACCAGAAATATATGAGAGGCCAGATTTCCCTCCACATCCTTGACTTGTGGTATTACCGCTATTTTTAAATTTTGGATGTTCTAATAGATATGTAGTAACATTATATTATGGTCTTAGTTTGCATTTCCCTGAAGGCTAATGATGTTGAATATCTTTTCATATGCTTATTTGCCACCTATATATTGTCTTTGCTGAGATACATCTTTATGTCTTTTGTCTATTTTCTAACTGGACTTTGTTTGTTTATTTTTGTGTTGGTTTTGAGAGTTGTTTATATATTCTAGGAACGCTGGTGACACAGTAGTTAAGGCATTTGGCTACTAAACAGAAGGTCAATGGTTTGAACTCACCAGCTGCTCCACAGGAGAAAGATGAAGCAGTTTGCTACTGTAAAGATTGGCAGCCTCAGAAATCCATTGGGGGCAGTTCTACTCTGTCCTATAGGGTTTCTCTGGGTTGGAATCAACTCGATGACAGTGGTTTTATCTATATATGTATGTATATATATATTCTAGATAATAATCTGTTGTTGGATATGTGGTTTGGAAATATTCTCTCCCAATCTTTAGCCTATTTTTTCCTCTTCTTAACAGAATCTTTCAGAGCAAAAGTTTTTAATTGTGATGAAGACCAATTTATGGATTTATTATTTTATAGATCATGTTTTAGATGTCATAACAAAGAACTTTTTGCTAAGACCTAAGTGAAGACCTATGACTTATTCACTGGAAATACCTTTTTTCAACAACATAAATGGTGGTTTTACATGTGGAATCAGATTGACTCCATCTGCGGAAAGGGCAATGGAGTAGCTCAGTATTTTCAGTCAAAACAAGGCCAGAAGCTGGCTGTGGAACAGGCCATCAATTGCTCATATGCAAATTTAAGAAGAAGATGAAAAAAATTAAAACAAGTACATGACAGCCAATATATAACCATGATTATATCCTACCTGAGTTTAGAGACCATCTGAAGAACAGATTTGACACATTGAACATCAGTGATTGAAAACCAAATTGTGAGATGACATCAAGAACATCATACATGAAGAAAGCAAAAGGTCATTTAAAAGACAGAAAGGAAGAAAAGACAAAAATGGATGTCAGAAGAGACTCTGAAATTTGTTCTTGAACAGAGAGTAGCTAAAGTGAATGGAAGAAATGATGAGATAAAAGAGTGAAATGGAAGATTTCAAAGGGTGGCTTGAGAAGACAAAGTACAGTATTATAATGAAGTGTTCAAAGGCCTGGAATTAGGAAACCAAAAAGGAAGAACATGCCCAGTATTTCTCAAGCTGAAAGAATTGAAAAAAATTCAAGCCTTGAGTTGCACTGTTAAAGGGTTCTATGGACAAAAATTCAATGATGCAGGAAACATAAGATGGAAGGAATAAACAGAGTCACTGTATAAAAGAGAAATGATCAACGTTCAAATATTTCTGGAGGTAGTATATGATTAAGAACCAATCATATTGAAGGAAAAAGTCCAAGCTGCACTGAAGGAATTTGCAAAAACCAAAGCTCCAGGAATTGACCAAATATCCATTGAGAGAAATTTGGAAGACAGCTCTTTGGCTAACTGACTGGAAGAGATCAATTTTTGTGTCCATTTCAGAGAAAAGTGATCCGACAGAATGTGGAAATTATCAAACAATATAATTAATATCACACATAAGTAAAATTTTATTGAAGATAATTCAAAAACAGTTGCAGTATATTGACAGGGAACTTCCAGAAATTCAAGATGGTATTAGAAGAGGATGTGGAACAAGGCATATCATTACAGATGTTAGATTGATCTTAGCTTCAAGTAAAGAATAACAGAAAGATGTTTACCTCTGTTTCATTGACTATGCAAAGGCATTTGACTATGTGCATCATAAATTACGGATCGCAATATGAAGAATGAGAATTCCAGAACAATTAATTGTGTTCATGAGGAACCTGTACATAGACTAAGAGGCTATCATTCAATCAGAATACAGGAATCTGTATAATTTAAAATCAGATGGGCCTCTCGAAGAGTATGAAGGGATGGACACTGGGAGGAGGTAACTATGGGGAGGAAGTGGGAGGGGAGCTGCTGCATTGTAAATTTTGGTCAATGACATGAGACAAAGTATATGTGAACTGCTGTATGAAAAGTGAATTTACTCTGTAAATCTTCACCCAAATCCTAATAAAAAAAAAAAAAAAAATCAGGAAGTGTGTGCATCATTTTTGTACCCTTCCAATGTACTTAGTTGATCTGTATACTAAGCAAGTAATCAGAGAAGCTGGACTATATGAAGAATGCAGCATCAGGATTGGAGGAAGACTCATTAACAACCTGTGATATGCAGATGACACAACCTTGCTTGCTGAAAGTGAAAATGACTTGAAGCACTTACTTATGAAGATAAAGACTACAATCTTCAGTGTGGATTACACCTCAACATAAAGAAAACAAAAACCCTAACAACTGGACCAATAAGCAACATCACAATAAATGGAGAAAACATTGAAGTTGTCAGGGATTTCATTTTACTTGGATGCACAATCAACACCCATGAAAGCACCAGTCAAGAAATCAGACATGGTATTGCACTGGGCAAATCTGCTGCAAAAGACTTCTTTAAAGTGTTTAAGAAGCAAAGATGCCACGTTGAAGACAAAGGTGCACCTAAACCAAGTAATGGTATTTTCAATATTCTCATATGCATGTGAAAGTTGGACAATGAAAAAGGAAGATCAAAGAAAAGTTGATGCCTTTGAATTATGGTGATGGAAAAGAATACTGAAAATATAGTAGACTGCCAGAAGAATGAACAAATCTGTCCTGAAAGAAGTGCAGCAAGAATGCTCCTTAGACACAAGAATGACCAGACTTTTTATCACCTACTTTAGTCATATTGTCAAAAAGGACCATTCCCCAGGGAACGATATCATGGTTGATAAGGTAGAGGGTCAGTTAAAATGGGGAAGAGCCTCAACAAGTTGGATTGACACTGTGGCTGCAACAATGGGCTCAAGTATAGCAAGGATAGTGAGGTTGGCGCATGACAACGCAGTGTTTTATCCTATTGTACATAGGATCGTTATGAGTCAGAGCTGACTCGATGGCATCTAACAATTGTGGGTCTTGAAGGTTTTCTCCTTTGGTACTCTCTATACATTTCATAGTTTTATGTTTGACCTTTGAACCTATAAGGAGCTCTGATGGTGCTCTCGTAAGGCATTCAGCTGCTAACCAAAAGGTCAGAGGTTTAAACCTCCCAGCTGCTCCATGGAAGAAAGATGTGGCAGTCTACTTTACACTGTAAAGATTGGCAATCTTGGAAACCCTATTAGGGTTGCTGTGAGCTGAAATCTAATTGATGGCAGTAGGTTTTGGTTTTGAATTTGTAGTCCATTTTGAGTTAATTTTTTATAAGTTATGAATCTTAATTGAAGTTCATTTTTGTTTTTTGTCCAATGAATATCCAATTGCTCAAGTATCATTTACTGAAAAGGCTATCCTTCCACCATTGAATTTTTTTTTTTTTTTTTAAATTGAATGTTGCCTCTTCTAGATCACACAGTCTAAATTCAGATTCATTGTAACCAGCAGTACTCTGGTCTCAAACATTCCATCCAGTAAGAAGCTATGTTGAGATGCAGTGGCTATTTTTGTACATTGTTTTGTTGGTGTTTTGCTAAGTAACTCAGGGAAAGACTACAATATCAAGATCAAGTTTCCATCAAAGTTGAATAAAACAGGTAATTTGCTGGCAGGCTGAGCAGATAGAGGGACATGGAGAATTATGGTTTTTAGACCAGAGAAAGTATACTTACTAAGATGTGCTGGGTTAGATGCAAGTGGCCTATGAGGCTGTCAAACAGCCAGCTTGAGAACACTTGGTAGGTTCTGAAAAATGCTGGTGCATTCTGAAGCCAGGCCTCAGGATGCAGCTTAAAGCCTCTGAGTCCTTTTCTAAATTGACAATGCACGCACATATACCTGACCTGACAAAAACAAATTATGATTTAAAAATGGCTATTGCAATAAGGAAAGAAGTTCTGGTGGCACAGTATTTAAGGCATTTGACTGTTAACAAAACGTTTGTGGATGCCAACCCACCAGCTGCTCCAAGGGAGAAAGATGAGGCATTCTGCCTCTATAAAGATTTACAGGCTTGGCAACCCTATGGGGTAGTTCTACTTTGCCCTGTTGGGTTATCATAAGTTGGAATCAACTCAGTGACAGTGGATTTTTATTGCTATAAGATCTCCCAGAGAAGTAACATAAGAAAGCAGTTTTGTTTGTTTGTTTGTTTTGCACAATATATCAACTGATATGAAACTCATAACCATCTATCTGTATTAGCTGCTGCTGCATCGATTCTGACCCGTGGTGACACTATCTACATCAAAGGAAAACTGTGCTCCATAGGTTTTCAATAGCTGACTTTTTGGAAGTAGATCACCAGGACTTTTTTCCAAGGTTCCCTTCAGTGGACTCAAACTTCCAGCATTTTAGCAGCCGAGAGTTTAACAATTTGCACCACCCAGAAACTCATAAAAAGGATGCAGCTTATCCACTTGAGCTGTAAGAGGCCACATTTTCCACTTTTGTTTGGGAAAACTACAAATAAGGCTGAGAGAAGTTTTATTCCTATCAAAATTGTTCTTTTATTGACTTCCCGTCCTTTGGAGTATGCCCTTTTCTGGACTTCCATGCATGGTATCACTGTGTAAGGTTGACCAAAAGGAAGGGTTCTAGGTCTGTCAAAGATTTGACAGACTATAAAGCAATGGGGTTATCCAACTCTTGGCCTTTGGAGTCCTGAAACACATCTATGGAAAATATCATCAGTCTCTGGCTCAAACCAATATGTAATATCTGTTTAAATCACTCTTGTTTGGGAACTCTGATGGCGTAGTGCCTAAGAAATTTGACTGCTAGCCAGAATGCTGCCAGTTCAAACCCACCAGCTCCTCCTCAGAAGGATGGTTGGATAATCTACTTCTGTAGAAATACTACTTTGGAAACCCAAGAAGGGGTTGCTATGTTAGTTGCCATTGAGTCCCTTCTGACTCATATCATCTTCAAGTGTGCAGAGTAGAAATGCTCCTTAAGGATTTCAAGGCTGTGACCTTTTGGAAGCAGATTGCCAGGCTTTTCTTCTGAGGCATCTCCAAATAGTAGTGGAGCAGAATGTGAATATAGTTAATGCCACTGAATGATACACTCAAATATAGTTCAAGTGCCCTGAAAATAAGGAAGAGAGTACATATGGTATGATTACATTTATATAACAATACTGAAACAGCAAAAGTACAGGAATTAGATTAGTAGTTACTAAGAGTTAAAGAAAGATGTAGAGGCTATGGGATTTAGGGATATCCACTGCTGTAGAGTCAATTCTGACTCATTGTGACCCTGTAGAACAAGTAGAAGTGACTCATAGGGTTTTCAAAGCTATAAATCTTTACAGAAATGGACCGCCACATCTTTCTCCCACAGAGGGCTGGTGAGTTTGAACCACTGGTCTTTTTTGGTTTGCATCTGAGCACTTTAGCCATTGCATCACCAGAACTCCTCTGGGAATTAGTGTAGAAGAGAGTAACATGAACACAGGCTCCTTGTGGTGGGGCATCTTCATTTTGGCAACGGTACTAAAATCTGAACAGGATAAAATGGGACAGATTTGTGCATACACACACACAAATGAGTGTTTGTAAATGTGGTGAAATTTGAATAAACTCTGTTGGATTACACTAATGTTAAAAACAATACCAAGACAGAGTCTTGGTGTTGTGGATTGAATTGTGTCTCCCCAAAACATGTGTTGACTTTCTATCCCCCTAGTTCCTGTGAATGTGACTTTGTTTAGAAATAAGGTCTTTGAAGATGTTATCAGTTAACATGCAGTCACAGCGGAGTAATGCGGACTCTAATCTAACCTTCATGGTGTGCTTATAAAAGAAAGGAACAGAAACAGAAGGATGACAGAGGAAGAGACTAGAACAATGCTCTATAAGCCACACAGCACCAAGGATCACTGGTCATCACCAGATTCTCCTTCAGAGCCTCAGAAGGAATCAACATGACCGACACCCTGATTGCAGACTTCTAGCTTCCAGAATAGTGAGAGAATAATTTTTGTTCTTATAAACTGCCCAGTTTGTGATACTTTCTATAGCAGCCCTAGACAATTAATACATTTGGCAGTACTTACATCTGGCTGAAAAATTAAAAATATTTATGACCTGAAGAGCAGTCATTTGAAAGATCAAAGTGCAATTTTAGCCCTCAAGAGACAATTATTGAAGAAATAAGAGGAAGAATGTTTAATAGGGAAAGAGAATAAACTTGAAGGACAAGTAAAAGAAAAAACAAATCATAAGGACACTTGCTTCCTTTGATCTGCTAAGATCCAGCTCAATGTTGAGGCAACATGGGATGCTGTGCTCACCTGTCATGAGTAATGTGTGAATCCTTGCAGGACTTCTGCTCCACCATACCCCCAACAGCTTTTGTATGCCACCATTTTTATTGAGTTCACTCTGTGGGTCTCAGAACAGACTGAAGACCATAAGGCAAGAAAATATTTGTGTGAATATAAAACAGACAGCCTTGGAAGACCAAGTTAGAATGTGTGTGTGTGTGTGTGTGCGTGTATACATTTTTAACTTTTTATTGTGATTTGGGTGTAATTTTACAACACAGATTCATCTTACATTCAACAGTTCATATTTTGTTTTGTAACACTGATTGCAATCCCTGCAATGTAATAGCTCTCTTCCCACTTCCTCTCTGTGGTTACCCTTTCCCTGTCTTTCTTGCCTATGCACTCCTACCTTCCTGTCCTTCTCCCTGTGGTTTTAAGGAGCGCATCTCACATCTTCCTGGTGTAGTTGTTCAGCTGGTAAACCTGTCTGAGAGTCTGGTTGAGAGTTAAGCCCTGAGAGTGAGTTCAATAGTCTCAGGGGTATCACCAGTCTCTGTCAGATCAGTAATCCTGGTCTTTTTTATATTTTTTAATTCTGTTCCACATTTTCTCTCCCACTCTATCCAGGATCTGCAATTTTAATCCCTTTCTAGTTCTTCTGGTCTCAGAGTCTATAGGCTGAGGTTCTCATGATCCATTAGTCCTTTGGAATATTTTTTCCATGTATCTTTGATTTTTTCACTCTTGTTTGCTCCACAAGAGTAGAGACCAATATGGCTGTTCGAAATCTTTTAAGACTTCAGTGTCTACTCACTGAAGTACGAAGTAGAACAATATTTTTGTGTACTATGTTGTACCAATTGAGCTTGATATCCTCCATGACCATGGTCCCAATCCTGCAGGCCTAAATCAGAATTTTGAAAGGGGTGATAAGTTTGTTTGAAAAATAAATAAATAAATTTTTAAATTTACTATGGATCAGGGGACTGACTCTAAAAGGGGAGGCTTGAAGTTTGTGCCAGCCTCACAGCCAGATTGTATTATCATATTAAGTCAGTAACTTGGCTTCTGTAGACCTCAGGTGCATGTCTTTAAAGACAAGACGTTATCATTGCTCACTGCCATTGAGTTAGTCTCAGATTTGTGGAAACCCAAAAGTACAACAGAATGTAAAACTGATCCTGTAACATCCCCATGACAGTCTGTGGATTGGACTATTGTGAGCCATGGGGTGTTCACTGGCTGATTTTTGGAAGTAGATAACTGGGCCTGTCTTCCTTAAAGGCAAGAAGATGACAACTTTCTTGGGGAGCTGTCTAGAAGTGGAGGGATGCTTAGAGGAGTCTGGAAAACAGCTGCATAGAAATCACCTGAGGGCCCTAGGCTTAGTGAAAAATCAGGCAACAGGTCAACCAAAATGAAATAATCCAGTGCCTCAGCTCCACTCCTCACCTGCTTTATATGCTTTATGTGAAAGTGTGCTGCTCCTACATATCCCCACATTTTTATGACATGCAATGGTCATTGAATCTGCAGGAATAAGAGGTGTGCAGGGCTTGGAGCAGAGCACTGACAGGTTCAGTACAACAGTGATCTGCTAGGTGCCCACTAGAAAGTGACACTGGGCTTGGTGGACACTTTAAGGGAAAACAGAGGCCATCAAGATATAGCCTCAGTCCCTGAGGAGTTTACAAGCTCACTGGAGATAAGACATAGGTCCAAACCACAAAACCAAACCCATTGTCTTTGGGTTGATTCCAACTCATGGTGATCCCATGTGTTAAAGAGTGAAACTGTTACATAGGGTTTGTTGGCTGTAATCTTCACAGAAGTAGATTCCAGACCTTTTATCCACAGCACCATTGGGTTGATTCAAACTGCCAATTTTAGGTTAGTAGTTGAGTGCAAACAGTTTGTGTCCCCCAGGGACCTTAAGATATGTTCCCAGGCACAGTGAAATCAGAATGTAATGATATGTTTGTTGTTGTTGTCATTTGCCATAGAGTCAGACCCGACCCATAGAGACCCTTCCTTGGGTTTCCGAGGCAGTAGCACTATGGAAGTAGATTGCCCAACCTTTCTTCTGAGGAGTGGCTGGTGGGTTTGAACCTCCAGCCTTCTGGTTAGCAGTCAAATGCCTTATGCAATACACCACCAGAGCTCCTATGGAGTAAGTATTAAAGAGAAAGGTCTGATGGTCATAGTTATGAGGATCCAGGAGAGTTCTTACACTGGCTTTTGAAATTTGGCAGGTTTTACTGACCCTCAGGGCAAATGCCAGGTAAGACCCAGAATGTTCATTCTCCTTCCAAAGTTTCACTAACCTTTCTCAGTTCCTTCCTCCTTTCTGTAGGGTGGAAGGAGGCTGAGGGAGAGATGGAAAGGTCCACCTCTGATTGTTATGGTGGCAACTACTCTTTTGGGGAGATCTTCTAAATCTCCTAGAGATCACTAAACTTATTGGAACAATCAGATTGACATCTTGGCTTGAGGGTCCTACCCCAAGGTCTGGCATTAATTGGTCAGAAGGACATATATGCTATATATCAATCAGGGTGGAGAAAGCCAAATATTCTTTAAACAAGGGAGGGTGTAGGAAAATACTGGTGGTTTTTTTCAGTAGTTAAGCAATTACAGAGCAAGGCAGGCTGTACAACCTTCAGCACTGGTACACAGTAGGGATATTAGCCTGAGTGTTTTTAACTGTGAAATCCAGCACAATTCTCTCAATTCTGCCTGAGGATATCTTCTAAAAGATGACAAGATTGGTGAGACCAAAATACAACAGGCCAACTTGACTTCTATAAACTTAGGGATTTTCCAAAATACTTGTGAGACAAATGTCTGAAATAAAATTTTCACCATCCTTGTCACTCAAACAGGAGCTGTTTCTTGGAAGTTCCTGAAATAAACTTGCACTTTTAACCCACTCAACTACCACAGATAAAGTATGAATGAACTGGGGTGTGGATCTGTCACCTTTGACATGTCTCCTTTATTTCCCATTGGCATTCTCTGAAATCAGAGAATCATTCCTAGAATCTGAGAAGAGAACTAAGGGCTACATTGGCTCTTCCATGGCCAATTTTATTTCCTACTTTCTGTTTAGGAGTTCTTGGTTGGCGCATATGGTTAATACATTGGCTGCTAACCAAAAGGTTAGAGGTTCAAGTCTACTCAGAGCTGCTTTAGAAGAGATGCCTGGGGATTTAATTCTAAAAAATCAGCCATTGAAAATCCTATGGAGAATAGTACTGCTTTGTCACACATGGGGTTGCCATGAGTTGGAATAAACTTGAAGGTAATTATTCCCCGCCACCTTTTGGTTTAGGCTCTGTTGTAGATGAGCTCAGGACCCAAGTGGCTGTTCCCAATTGAGTCCATGTATTCCATAGATGTTTGCTACATCTTCTTCATTGGTTCTGGTAAAGATATTCAGGAGCCACTATAGCTATTGCCCATGTAGGTGGCCTACATCATGCATTCATACATTCAGCGATTGAATCCATTCATTCAATAAATACTTAGTGCCTATGAGGCATGTGGAAATGGCAATGAATAAAATAGACTAAGAACTCCATCCTCTTTTACATCACAATATAGTGGGGAGGACACAAACCATCAACAGAATAAGTAAAATAAGATAAGGAGTGTTGAGGTTGGAGGTGATGTTGCACTTTAAATACAGTGGTCACAGAAGGCCTCACATCACATTGGGTGTAATTGGGATGAAGACCTGAAGGAGGTTTAAAAGAGAGAGCCTTGCAAATATCCAGGAAGAGAGTGTCTCAGACAGCGAATGTAAGAGCCCTGAGGTGGGATTCCTGGTACATTGGAGGGATAACAAGAAGATCCACAAGGAATAAGTGGGTGTGTGTGTCTGCTGTAAAAGTAATGGCTATTCTCTGAATGAAATGTGGAGTGGTAGAGATTTGGGGACAGAGTGACATGATATAACTTTGATTTAAAAAAATATCTCTGGGTACTTAATGAGAAATAGCCTTGTTTGTTTAATGGCTTTTAGGAGTAGGAGGCTAAAAGACTATTGCAGTAATTTAGGCAAGAAATGATAATATCTTGGATCATATGATAGCAGTGGAGTTGGTAACCTGGGGGATTTCTCCCTTGACAGACAGGAGGTGGGTGAAGTGATACGGTGCTATATCAAGAGAACAAGTTAATTATAGCACAGAAAATCTGGGTAGAAAAAATAATAAAACAAGCCAGATCAAGAAATGTTATCTTAGTTTCCTAGGCCTGACAACATGGAAGCAGCAGTCCAAAATCAAAGGAAGTATTGTATTGGGCAAACTTGCCGCAAATGACCTCTTTAAAGTAATAAAGACTAAAGCCATCACTTGAAGACTAAGGTACACCTGACCAAGTCACTGTCTTTTCAATAGTGTCATATGCATGTAAAAGCTGAATAATGAATAAAGTAGACAGAAGAAGAATTGATACATTTGACTGTGGTGTTGGTGAAGAATACTGAATATACTATAGACAGCCAAATAAATGAACAAATCTGTCTTGGAAGAAGTGCAGCTGAGTGCTCCTTAGAAGTCAGAATGGCCAGACTTCATCTCTCATACTTTGGTCATGTTATCAGAAGGGACGAGTTTCTGGAAAAGGACATTATGTTTGATAAAGTAGAGGGTCAGAAAAGCCAGGGAAGACCCTCAGGGAGATGGATTGACACAGTGGTTGCAACAATGGGCTCAAGCATGGCAATGATGGGGAGCGTTACCCAAAAAATGCCAGAGTCCAGCCCTGGAGTGCTGCAAATAATCATCTACACCAGACTTCAAGAAGAGAGTTTAATTAGGAAGTGCACCAACAGGGATGGATTGATGGGGTCTCTATGACACCAAAAACACCAGCTCTTCTCAGTGCTTACTATCAGGGGTTTTTACACCAAAGGAAAAAGAGACATGACAAGGATGCAGGATTAATTAACAATTTTCCAAAAGTTAGATAGCACAATGGGTAAATAAGAAAGGAATGATTCCTGTGAGTCTCTGGCAGTCAGTTAATTCTTAAGAGGCTCCATTTGTGTTTGTAAAAGCCCAGGCAGCTAATCCTAAAGTCCATCCCAGGATTCTTTGTTGATGTAGATGGCTCTGTCTTAGATCATAGGATGCAGCAGGAACAGACAACTGTAACATAAAGAGAGAACAAGTTAATTATAGCACAGATTTTAAAGAAATGGCATGTCAACTAAAAATACCAAAAAACAAACCAAACTCACTGCCATCCAGTCAGTCCTGACTCAAATGACCCCTCCTTGGGTTTCCAAGGCAGTATCTATACAGAAGTAGATCATCCAGTCTTCCCTCTGAGGAGTGGCTGGTAGGTTTGAACCACCAGTCGTCTGGTTAGCAGTCAAATGCCTTAAGGACTACACCAGTAGATCTCCCTAATTAAAAATATGGAGTTTTATTTTAACAATAGGAAGTCAAGTCTAACAAAACAAAAATCTTTATCCTTCCATGAGGATGGCACAGGACTGGGCAGTGTTTCATTCAATTGTGCATAGCTTCATTATGAATAGAAATGGAATCAATGGCATCTAACAGCAACAACATAGCCCTAGAGGCTAAAAGTCCAAATCAGAATATTGGTTGTGTTGAGTTCTTCTGAGGATGCTGAAAGAGGAATAGCTCTCTTCTAACTTTGGGAGCTCTGGTAGTGTCTAAAGCCACTTGATTGCTAACCAGAAGGCTGGTGGTTCAAACCCACCAGCCACTCTTCGGAAGGAGGGTTGGGCAATCTACTTCCATAGTGATATCACCTCGGAAACCCAAGGAGGAGTTGCTATGAGTCAGGTCCTACTCGATGGCACATAACAACAACAACAACAACTTCTGGTGATTCCCGGCAATCCTTGGTGCTTCTTGGCTTATAGCTATGTTTGCCTCTGCCATCACTCTTCCTCTGGTCTGTGTCTCCTTTTTAAGTCACCACTCAGATGGGATATTGACCGTCTCTGCTTTGATATGATCTCATGTATCCCTGACAGATTACATCTTCAAAGAAATACCTTATTTGTAAACAAGACCATATTCACAGGTACTGGGGTTAGGATTTCAACTTATCTTGTTAGGGGATACTATTTAATCCACAACAAAAGGTAAGAAGAAAGATGGGTCTACTGGTAGGTTGCTAAGTGTTTATAAAGAACAGAGAGAAATGGTTGACACATAGTCAAATATTGCAGATGTATATCTACCATAAAATTACAGAATTATAACCCAGTTACTGGGTTCATTATAAGTTATGGCAGCAGGCAACATAAGAAAATTGAGAGGATAAAATTTCTTTAAGTGTTTTATTTCCAAATTAGGGGAAGGAAATTACCATATCAGTTCAGTGAACAAATACACAGAGGTGTTTCTGAACCATGAGGCAGAAAACCATTTATGTTTCCTTTCATAATTGTCATTCTGTATTGACCAAGAATATAACCCCATCATTTCCTTCTACAGCATGAGGGTAAATTAAAGTTCCCTTTCTATCACAGGAAGGCATTTGGCTGCTAACCAGAAGGTCAGCAGTTCAAATCCACCAGCTGCTTGGTGGGAAAAGATGAGGCAATCTATTTCTGTAAAGATTTACAGCCTTGGAAACCCAACGGGGATCACTATGAGTCTGAATTGACTCAATGGTAGTAGTTTTAGGTTTTTATTTCTGGAGCTCTAGTGGTGAAGGCATTTGGCTGCCAAAAGGTTGGTAGTTCAAACCTGCCAGCCGCTCTGCAAAAAAAAAAAAAAGATGGCGTGGTCTCCTTTCAAAAAAAATTACAGCCTTGGAAACACAATGTGAGTCACTATGAGTCCAAATTGACGCAGTGGCATCTATCTCATAGTAGCCCTGGTGGTGCTATGGTTAAAACATTGCCTGCTAAACAAAAAGTTGGCAATTCAAACCCATCAGCTGCACGGAAAGAGAAAGATGAGGCAGTTTGCTTCTGTAAAGATTTATAGCCATGAAAACCCTATGGGGCAGTTCTACTCTGTCCTATAGGGTCATTATGAGTAGGAATCAACTTGTTGGCAGTGGGCTTTGAGTTCTACCTGATATGTTCATTTTCTTCTTCCTCCTCTTTTTTGATTATAATAATTGTCCCTTTAGAATTGTCCAATTGCACTCAGTTGAAAATAAAACAATAGTTCTATGAAAAAGTATAAAATGGAAGGACTGGATGAACTTTTTCTATTGTTATTGTTAGGTGCTGTCAAATAGGTAAGTATTGACTCACAGAGACTCTATCTACAACAGAACAAAACACTGCTCAGTCCTGCACTATCGTTACAATCCTTGCTGTGCTTGAGCCCATTGCTGTAGTCACTGTGTCAATCTATCTCACATGAAGTATGGACCTAAGAAAATTGGGCATTGTCAAAAATGAAATAAAATGCATAAAGATTGATATCCTAGACACTAATTAGCTGCAATGGACTGGTATTGGCCATTTTGAATCTGCCAATCAAAAGATTTACTATGCCAGTAAGGAAAAACTGAAAATGAATGGTGTTGCATTCATTATCAAAAAGAATATTTCAAGATCTATCCTGAAGCACTATGCTGTCAGTGATAGGATAATATCCATATGCCTACAGGGAACACCAGTTAACACAATGATTATTCAAATCTGTGCACCAACCACCAAAGCCAAACATGAAGAAATTGAAGATTTTTACCAATTTCTGCAGTCTGAAATTGAGCAAATATGCAAACAAGATGTACTGATCATTACTGATGATTGAAATGTGAAAGCTGGGAACAATGAAGCAGCATTGGCAGTTGGAAAATATGGCCTTGGTGACATTAGGGATAATATGATAGGATTTTGCAAATTCAATGACTTACCCATGCAAATACCTGTTTTCAACAACATAAATTGTGACTATACATGGGAATCTCACCAGAAGGCATACATAGAAATCAAATAGACTACAGCTGTGGAAAGAGGTGATGGAGAAGTCCAATATAATCAGTCAAAAGAAGACCAGGAGCTGACTGTGGAACAGACCATCAATTACTCATATGCAAAGTTCAAATTGAAGCTAAAGAAAATTAAAACAAGTCCAGGACAGCCAAAATATGACCTTGATTACATACTATCTGACTTTGGAGACCATCTGAAGAATAGATTTGATATGCTGAACACCAATGACCGAAAACCAGACAAGTAGTGGGATGGCATTAAGAACATCATATATGAAGAAAGCAAAAGGTCATTAAAAAGAAATGAAAGGAAGAAAAGACCAAAATGAATGTCAAAAGAGACTCTGAAACTTGCTCCTGAATGGAAAGTAGCTAAAAATATAAAAAAATAAAAAATAAAAAAAAAAAAAAGGGAGAAATGTTGAAATAAAGGAGATGAACAGATTTCAAAGGGCAGGTCTAGAAAACAAAGTAAAATTATGATGAAATCTGAAAAAAACTTGGAAATAGAAAATCAAAAGGGAAGAATGGGCTTAGTATTTCTCAAGCTGAAAGAACTGAAGAAAAATTTAAAGCCTCAAGGTACAATATTGAGAGATTCTATTGGGAAGATACTATATGATGAAAGAAATATACAGTCACTGTACAAAAAATAATTGGTCAATCAATGTTCAATCTTTTCAGGAGGTAGCATATGGTGATGAACCAATGGCATTGGGGGAAAATGTCCATGCTACACTGAAGGAAAAGGTGAAAAACAAGGCTCCAGGAATTGATGGAGTACCCATTGAGATGTTGTTTCAACAAATAGATGCTGCTCTGGAGATGCTTACTCATCTATGGCAAGAAATTGGAAGACAGCTATCTGGCCAGTTGATTGGAAGAGATCCATATTTGTGCCCATCCCAAAGAAAGGTGATCCAACAGAATGTGGAAATCATCAAACAATATCATTGATATCACACACAAGTAATATTTTGCTGAAGATAATTAAAAAATGGTTGCAGTAGTATATTGACAGGGAACTTGAAGAAATGTGAGCTGGATTCAGAGGAGGACATAGAATGAGGGATATTATTGCTAATGTCAGATGGATCTTATCTGAAAGCAAAGCATATCAGAAAGATGTTAGCCTGTGTATTATTGACTTTGTAAAGACATTAGACTGGTTTGTTGTTGTTGTTATGTGTTGTCAAGTCATCTCTAATTCATAGCAACACTATGCACAGCAGAATGAAACATCACCCTGTCCTGTGCCACCTCTGCAATCTCTGCTATGCTGACTTATAGAGTAGACTTAAAGAGTCTTCCTCTTTTTTGATCACCCTCTACTTTACCAAGCATGATATTCTTCTCCAGGGACTGATATTTCTTGAAAACATGACCAAAATACAACAGATTAAGTCATTCCATTCTCATTTTAAAGAGTAGTCTGGCTGTATTTCTTCTAAGACAGATTTGTTCATTCTTCTGGCAGTCCATGGTATATTCATTATTCTTCTCCAACACCATAATTCAAATGCATAAATTCTTCTTCAGACTTCTTTACTCATTGTCCAATTTTCACATTCATATGAAGCACTTGAAAATGTCATGGCTTGGGTCAGGTACACCTTAGTCTTCAAAGTGACATTTTGGTCCTTAACACTTAAAGAGGTCTTTTGCAGCAGATTTGCCCAATGCGATACTTCGTTTCATTTGTTAACTGCTGGTTCCATAGGCATTGATTGTGGATACAAGTAAAATGAAATCCTTGATGATTTCAATCTTTTCTCCACTTATCATGATGTTGCTTATTGGTCCAGTTGTGAAGATTTTTGTTTTCTTTATGTTGAGGTGCAGTCCATACTGAGGGATATTGTGTTTGATCTTCATCAGTAAGTGTTTCAGGTCTTCACTTTCATCAAGCAAGGTTGTATCATCTGCATATTGCAAGTTGTTAATGAGTCTTCCTCCAATCCTAGAGCTGCATTCTCCTTCATATAGTCCAACTTCTCAGATTAGTTGCTCAACATACAGATTGAATAAGTATGGTGAAAGGATACAATCTTGATGTACATTGATTTTAAACCATGAATTATCCTCTTATTCTGTTTGAACAACTGCCTCTCAGAAAGGTTCCTCATGAGCATAAGCAAGAGTTCTGACAAAAGCAAATTAAATGTTCTGGAATTCTCATTCTTCCCATAATTTGTTAATATCTACACATTCAGATGTCTTTGCATAGTAAATAAAACTCAGGTAAATATCTTTCTGGTATTCTCTGCTTTCAGCCATGCTACATCTCACATTATTAATGATTTTCTCTGTTCCAAGTCCTCTTTTGAACCTGGGTTTTGAGTTTGGCAGTTCTCTCTCTATTTACTGCTACAACTTTTTAAATTATTTCCAGCAAAATTTTACTTACATGTGATATTAATGATACTGTTCAATAAGTTACGTACCTTGTTGGATCACCTTTCTTTGGAATGGGCACAAATATGGATCTCTTCCAGTCCTTTAGCCAGGGAGATGTCTTCCAATTTCTTGGCATAAACAAGTAAATGCCTCCAATGTTGCATTCATTTGTTGAAACATCTCAGTGGGTATTCTGGCAACTCCTGCAGCCTTGTTTTTCACTATTTCCTTCAGTGCAGCTTGGACTTCTTCCTTCAATACCATTGGTTCTTGATCATATGTTACCTTCTGAAATGGTTGAATGTCAACCAATTCTTTTTGGTACAGTGACTATAATTGAAAGGCAAACAATGACAAATGTTGGAGAGATTTGGAGAAACTGGGACCTTAGTATATTGCTAATGGGAATGTAAAATTGTGCCACTGCTTTGGAAAACAGTTCCTCAAAAGGTTACTCATAGAGTTACTATGTGCCCCAGGAAATTCACTCTTAGGTATGTGCTCAAGAAAAATGAAAATTTATGTCTGCACAAAAACAAATAGGTGTTATTCATAATATTCGTTATTTAAGTTTTTTTGAAATTAGAAAGTAGAAACAACCCAAATGTCATCAGTTCATGAATTGGCAAATAAAATGTGGTATATTCATATAATAATAGGAGTACTGGTGGCTCAGTGTTTAAGCACTCATCTGCTAACCTGAAGGTTGGTGGTTACAACTAACCAGCTGCTCATAGGAGAAATATGAGACTTTCTGCTTCTGTAAAGATTACAGCCTTGGGAACTCTATGGGACAGTTCTACTGTACTATTGGGTTGCCATGAGTTGAAATTCACTCATTAACATCAGGTCTTCTTCT
Organism: Orycteropus afer afer; assembly: GCF_000298275.1. Classification (NCBI taxonomy): domain Eukaryota; kingdom Metazoa; phylum Chordata; class Mammalia; order Tubulidentata; family Orycteropodidae; genus Orycteropus; species Orycteropus afer. Next base: position 2,895,451 of record NW_006921724.1, read on the forward strand.
TTTTTTTAATATCCATACAATAGAATATTAAATGGCAACAAAATGGAATGAGGTACTGATACATGCTACAACATAGATGAACCTTGAAAATATTGTTTAAGTGAGAAAAAAAAAAAAAAAAAAACTCACTGCCATCGAATCAGATCCAACTGATAGCCACCCCTCCTTGGGTTTCAGAGGCAGTTATCACTGCAGAAATAGATTGCCCATCCTTCCTTCTGAGGAGTGGCTGATGGGTTTGAACTGCCAGACTTCTGGTTAGCAGTCAAATGCCTTAGGCACTATGCCACCAGAGCTCCTAAGCCATTCACAAAAGACCACATTTTGCATGACTCAAATATTAGAGATATTCAGACAAGGAAAGTCCATACTTGCCTATTTCTAGAGGTAGAAAGCAGATTAGTGGTTGCTGGGAGCTTAGTGGAGAGGAGATTGGGGAATGACTACTAATAGGTATGGAATTTCTTTTTGGTATAATGAAATGCTCTCAAATTGATTGTGGTAATGGCTGCACAGCTCTGTAAAGACACTAACAATCATTTAATTGTACCCTCTAAATGGCTGATGCTGACTCATAACAACCCTATATTTTACAGAGTGGAAATACTTTATAGGGTTTTCTTGGCTGTAATCTTTATGAAAGCAGATAAGTAGGCCTATTCTTTCTTGGAGCCGCTGGGTGGGTAGCTGAGTAAAAATCATTTGCACCACTGAAAGATCAATTTCTTAATACCAAACAAACAAACAAACTCACTGTCACTGAGTTGATTCCGACTCATAGCGACCCCCATTGGGTTTCTGAGGCTATGCATCTTTATGGAAGTAGATTGCTCTGTCTTACTTCCACAGAGCAGCTGGTGGGTTTGAACCATTGACCTTCTGGTTAGCAGCCAAGTAGCTTATCCATTATGCCAGCAGAGCTCCTTAATTTCTTAATAAGTTTTTAAAAATACAACAAAAAGAGCTGCTCTGGCTGTTCTGTGAAGAATCTGCTGAAGAGATGCCAATGCAGGGTCTTGTTTTCTTTATGTTGAGGTGCAGTCCATACTCTCACCTGAGAGATGCAGTCAATGAGCTCAGTGAGGAGGCTTTTGTATGGATCTATCCCATGGTGACTTGGACCACATTGGCAGTGGTAGAGGCAGAGAAGTGGTTAAATTCTGGGTGAATTTTACTAGTAGAGCCAGGAGGATTCACTAACAGACTGGCTGTGGGTGTAAAGGCTGAGGACTGTGTTTTTGCTACAGTAGGAAGGCTTAGATGCACTGATACAGGGAAAGGAGGTAAATCTATAAATGAGCAAATCTAGAGCCCACCCATGGGCAAGGAAGTATGCTAGATATTCTGGGAAATGCAAAGCAATATAGACCACAGTACTTGGCTCAGGAAAGTTACCATCTGACTTAGTTAGCTAGTGCTGTTGTAACACAATACCACAAATGGGTGGCTTTAAAGAACAGAAATTAATTTTCCCACAGTTCTGGAGGCTAGAAACCCAAATCAGGTTCATGGCCACCTCCCTTGTTGGTAAAACAAAAAACCAAAACAAACCCATTGCTCTCCAGTCAATTTTGACTCATGGTGACCCCATGTTACAGAGTATAGGTGCTCCATAGAGGTTTCTTGACTGTGATCTTTATGAAAGCAAATCACCAGGCCTTTCTTCGTGATACCACTGGGTGAGTTCATACTGCCAAGCTTCAGCTTAGTAGCTGAGAACCCTTTGAACCAGGCAGGAACTAGTAGCTTCAGGCATTTTTTTATTCCTTAGTGAACTTCACATGGCATCTGTCTTCCCCAGGATATATTTTTTCTGTCTCTAATCTGCTCTTTTTATAACTCAACAGTGATTATATTTAGGGCATTCTATACACTGATAGGATCTCATTGACATAACAAATAAAACTCTATTTCCAGAAAGCATCCACAGGGTTACTATTTCAATGTATATTTTGGACACAGTTCAATCCATAACACCATATGAGTGCAGATTTCAGTATAGGAACACAGAAAAAGTTTAAGAGATTTAAGTAAATGTTCCAGACAACACCAGAAGAGAGACTGGGGCTATAAAATAATGTTCACCATGGGAATTCAAATATATGACTTTAGATTGAAATATCCCCTTAGGGGAGGCAGGATGGAGGAAGAGATATGGAGAGAAGGATAGGGAGATTGGGACATGGAGAAGAGGGAGGGAGTGACACAAAACCCCGTGTGTTTAGCAGTAGACAGCCTTTGACTGAAGTTAATTTCACATGGATATGTTGAGGGGAGTAAGGTCAGGAAAAGTAGAAGACAATTCCCTTTTAAAATACAGAGAAAAAAATACTTTTTCATCATTTGAGTGATCATGAGAAGGAGGTACAATAATTTTTTTCCAGATGATAAACCAATTGTACTCTTGTGCAAGATTAACTATTAGAAAGACTGATTGGCTCTCTCCTGTTAGGGGATCGTAAACAATGCCCTGACAGATTGCTTAGGAAATGAGATGTAATAATGAGGGTCAAACATTATTATTAAATCCATGTGAAAGGGAATCAGGAGGACAGGGACCCACTGCTAATTATGGCAAGAAGGCTGAATTACGAAAGAACCAGAGGGGTTTTTATTACAGATGTTAGAAGTCAATACATTATGAGACTGTCAAAGAGGCACATTAAAATCATTAAATATGGTGAGGGTACATTTGGAATTAACTACATACTTTTCTTTCACAGCAAGTAAATAAGGGTGCCATGGGCAATTTCAGTCACTAAAAGCTGTTTCTGCATTTCAGAACTTTTTCTTTTTCCTTTGGGAAAAACACATACCTCAATCTCAGGTATTAAAAATCATATTCTCTATAGACCCGGATAGGAGTCCATGGGTGGTGTAAATACTTAAGTGTTTGATTACTAACGGACAGGTTGGAAGTTCAAACCCATCCAGCGTCTTCTTGGAAGAAATATTTGTTGATTGGCTTCTAAAAGGTCACAGCTTTGAAAACCATTCAGCAGCTCTATTCTGCATATATGAGGTTACCATGAGTCTGAGTCAACTTGATGGTGATGGATTCAGTGTTTTTTATTTTTGCTCTATGTGATAGTTGGAGCTGTGTGTCAACTTGGCTGGACCACAATTCTGTGTGGTTTAAACTGTTTTGATGTGGTTATTCCCATGATGGGATCAGATGATTATATTTTGAGCAGCCAATCTGGTGAAAGGGAGTTTCCCTAGGGGTGTGGCTTGCTTCCAGTATATCTATGGAAGTCTTGGGAAAGGAGACATTCTTCTGTGGATTGGGATTCTGTTGTGCTGCCTACAACTGTCTGTGAGCGAACAATCCACCAGCTTGGAGATCTTGGATTTGTCATTCATTAGAATCAACAGCCAGTACATTGCCTGCCAACCTTGAACTCTTCAGCCCCTGCACCTGCAAGAGTCGGGAAAAGCTTGACATTTGATCCAAGAACTTTGGACTTGCCAGCTTTTCTAAGTGTGTGAGCCATTTTCCTAAGATTAATTTCTCTCCCTCTCTCTCTCCCTATAAACTTTATTGGTTTAGTTTCTCTAGAAAACCCAACCTAACACATTGGTACTGGGAGTGGTTCTAGAGAGACAAGATTGTAAGGATGGATTTCCTAAATTGGTTCTCTAGTTTGATTAATCTTAAAGACAATAGTGACCCTGCCTCTGTTAGTAAAGAGGGCCCTGCTAATCCATGGTGTGAGGTGGCAACATTAATATACAAAATAGCACCACCAATAGATCAAGTAGTTGTGAGAAGTGACACTCTGGGTGATCACATATTTGATTTTTTTTTTGCAATTTTGTCAGCATGAGGAGTATAAGGAAGCTGGTTGATTGGTCCTACTTACACTAGACAAAGTGATGAAAGAGCAAGATGGGTTCAGAGCTCCTGAGTTTTGGCTTAAGTGCCACATAAAAGACCTCAGTGCTTCCAGTAGTGCTCTGAAAAAATGCCTTATATCTTCTAGTAACAGAGCTGATATTGCTGAAAACCAAACCCAGAGTCTTATTGTAAGGGTGGCTAAATTACAACGCCAATTAAAATGCCAACCTACAATGGTGTCTGACGTTAAAGTGAGGGCATTGATTGGGGAAAAAATGGGATCCTGAAACCTGGAATGGGGACATATGGGCAGAAGATAGTCAGGAATATCAGGATATGGAGCCTGTAAATTCTGTTGAATCCCTCCCATCTGAAGGGATTACTGTAAAGCCTTTATCCCCTTCACCTCAGTTTGATGGGATTAGCCCAATTGTTCCTGCTGAGTCATTGCCTGAGGCAGAAGCCATGGAATACATTGCTGAATGTTCTCAGGAACTGCCACAACCACCCATTGTTGCTGCTAGACCTATAACTAAAGTTAAGTCCAAGCAAGTCCCAAAAGGTGAAATACAAACTGTGACTGAGATGGTGGTACACTGCACCTGAAAAGACCTACTTGATTTTGCTAACATGTACAGACAGAAACCTGGAGAATGTGTATGGGAATGGCTACTGAGAGTGTGGGATTATGGTGCAAGGAATGTAAAATTGGATCAGCCTGAGTTTATTGATTTAGGCCCACTAAGTATGGATTCTTCATTCAATGTTTCAGCTCAAGAGGTTAGGAAAGGATCTAATAGTTTATTTGGTTGGCTTACTGAAGCATGGATTATGCAGTGGCCCACCTTAAGTCACGTTGAAGTACCAGACCTGCTTTGGTATAATGTAGAAGAAGGCATCCAGAGGTTTAGGGAAATTGGCCTGTTAGAATGGATTTATCAGATTAGACCACTAGAGCCAGAAATGGAGAGTCCAGAAGACATGCCTTTCACCAGTACAGTGAGGAATAAATTTGTGAAGGGAGCTCCACCATCCTTGAAGACTGGTGTGATTGCTATTTTATGTAAACCTGATTTGACAGTGGGAACTGCCCTAATTGAACTAAGACACTTAACTACAATGGGACTGATTGGACCCCGTCGTGGTAGTAGGGGCCAAGTGGCAGCAGTTAATTGACAAAGGCAAGGTGGGCATGGTTACCATAATGGACAGCAGATTTGGAACAGTAATCAGAATAGTCTGACTCATGTGGAATTATGGCATTGGCTACTGGCTCATGGTGTTCCTAGTAGTGAAATACATGGCAAGCCTACTAAATATTTACTTGATCCGTATAGACAGAAGAATTCTAGGTCACGTGAACAGCAACCTAGATTGAATTGCCAGAATACAGAGTTATGACCTCTCAATCAATTCCCAGACTTGAGTCAGTTTACAGACCCACAACCCCTTGAATGAAGGGGAGGCCAGGTCACTTTGAGGAAGGATCCCACTACATTGCCAAAAATCTATAATGTCGATCTTTCTCCTAGCCTTGCCCAAAGGGATCTGAGGCCTTTTACGAGAGTGACTGTTCATTGGGGAAAAGAAAATATTCAGACTCTTCAGGGATTGTGGGACACTGGCTCTGAATTGACACTAATTCCAGGAGACCCAAAGCATCATTGTGGCCCACCAGTCAGAGTGGGGTATATGGAGCTCAAGTTATTGATGGAGTCTTAGCTAAGGTGTGTCTAACAGTGGGTCCAGTGGGTCCCCGAACCCATCCTGTAGTGATTTCCCCAGTGCCAGAATGCATAATTGGAATAGATATACTCAGTAATTGGCAGAATTCCCACATTGGGTCCCTGACATGTGGAGTAAGGGCTATTATGGTAGGAAAAGCCAAGTGGAAGCCATTAGAACTGCCTCTACCTACAAACATAGTAAATTAAAAGCAGTATCACATCCCTGGAGGGGTTGCTGAGATTACTGCCACCATCAAGGACTTGAAAGATGCAGGAGTGGTGATTCCCACCACATCCCCATTTAATTCACCTATGTTGCCTGTGCAAAAAACAGATGGATCTTGGAGAATGACAGTAGATTATCGTAAACTTAATCAAGTGGTGTCTCCAATTGCAGCTGCTGTTCCTGATGTGGTTTCATTGCTTGAGCAAATTAGTACATCTCCTGGTAGTTGGTATGCAGCTATTGATCTGGTCAATGCCTTTTTCTCGATACCAATTTCAAAAGACCATTAGAAGCAGTTTGCCTTCAGCTGGCAAGGACAAAAGTATACTTTTACAGTCCTTCCTCAGGGGTATATCAGCTCCCTGACACTATGTCATAATTTAGTCCGTAGCAATCTTGATCGCCTTTCCCTTCCACAAGACATCACACTGGTCCATTATATTGATGACATTATGCTGATTGGACCTAGAAAAGAGGAAGTATTGATGACTCTAGACTTATTGGTGAGACATATGCATACTAGAGGTTGGGAAATTAACCCAACAAAAATTCAGGCACCTTCCACCTCAGTGAAATTTCTAGGGGTCCAATGGTGTGGGGCATGTCAAGATATTCCTACTAAAGTGAAGGATAAGTTATTGTATCTGGCTTCCCCCACAACTAAAAAGGAGGCACAATGTTTGGTGGGCCTCTTTGGATTTTGGAGGCAACATATCCCTCATTTGGGTGTGTTGCTACAGCCTATTTATCAAGTGACTCAGAAAGCTGGTAGTTTTGAGTGGAGCTCAGAACAACAGAAGGCTCTGCAATAGGTTCAGGCTGCTGGGCGGGCTGCTCTGCCACTTGGGCCATATGATCTGGCTGATCCAATGGTGCTTGAAGTGTCTGTAGTAGATAGAGGTGCTGTTTGGAGCCTTTGGCAGGTTTCTATTGGTGAATCACAACACAGACCCTTGGGGTTTTGGAGCAAAGCCCTGCCATCCTCTGCAGGTAACTACTCTCCTTTTGGGAAACAGCTTTTGGCTTGTTACTGGGCTTTGGTAGAGACTGAATGCCTAACCATGGGCCACCAAGTGACCATGAGTCTGAGCTGCCCATCATGAACTGGGTGTTGTCTGATCCACAGAGTCATAACATTGGATGTGCACAGCAGCACAACATCATTAAATGGAAGTGATATATCAGAGATCGGGCTCAAGCAGGGCCTGAAGGCACAAGTAAGTTGCATGAGGAAGTGACCAAAATGCCTATGGTCTCCACTCCAGTCACATTACCTTCCATGTCCCACTCTACACCATGGGGCTTCATGGGGAGTTCCTTATGATCAGTTGACTGAGGAAGAGAAAACTCGTCCCTGGTTTACAGATGGTTCTGCATGATTTGCAGGCACCACTCAAAAGTGAACAGCAACAGCACTACAGCCCCTTTCTGGGACTTCCTTGAAGGACAGTGGTGAAGGGAAATCCTCCCACTGGGCAGAACTTCAAGCTATGCATATGGCTGTTCACTTTGCATTGAATAAGAAATGGCCAGATGTGAAATTACATACAGATTCATGGGCTGTGGCTAATGGCTTAGCTGGATGGTCTAGGACTTGGAAGGAGAATGACTGGAAGATTGGTGATAAGGGTGTATGGGGAAGATGTATGTGGATAGATCTCTCTGAATGGGCCAAAGGAGTAAAGGTATTTGTGTCTCATATGAATGCCCACCAAAAGGTGACCTCAGCAGAAGAGGACTTTAACAATCAGGTGGATAGGATGACACTTTCAGTGGAAACCAGCCGTCCTTTTTCCCCAGTTACTCCTGTCATTGTTCAATGGGCTCATGAGCAAAGTGGCCATGGTGGCAGGGATGGAGGTTATGCATGGATTCAGCAACATGGACTCTCACTTACCAAGGCTGATTTGGCTATCACCACTGCTGAGTCCCCAATCTGCCAACAGCAGAGACCAACACTGAGTCTGCAATATGGAACCATTCCTTGGGGTGATTACCCAGCAACCTGGTGGCAGATTGATTACGTTGGACCACTTCCATCATGGAAAAGACAGCGTTTTGTTCTTACTGGAGTAGATACTTATTCAAGATATGGATTCACCTTTTCTGTATGCAATGCTTCTGCCAAAACTACCATCCATGGACTTACAGAATGCCTTATATACCATTATGGTATCCCACACAGCACTGATTCAGATCAAGGGACTCATTTCACAGCAAATGAAGTGTGGTCATGGGCTTACGCTCATGGAATTCACTGGTCATACCATGAAGCTTTCAAGACCTTCATTTGCTGATGTGGCACCACTCAAATTGAAGAGAAATAGCCGCAGACATCCTTAATCATTGGAATATGGAATGTACGAAGTATGAATCTAGGAACATTGGAAGTTGTCAAAAAGGAAATGGAATGCATAAAGATTGATATCCT
>NW_006921724.1:2906254-2925638 GCF_000298275.1 Orycteropus afer afer
TCCCTGGAGAAGGATGTCATGCTTGGTAGGGTGGAGGGTCAACAAAAGAGGGGAAGGCCTTCAACGAGATGGATTGACACGGTGGCTGCAATGATGGGCTCAAGTATAGCAGGGATTGTGGGGCTGGCGCGGGATCAGGCAGTGTTTTGTTCTGCTGTGCATAGGGTTGCTATGAGTTGGAAATGACTCGACGGCACTTAACAACAACAACAACAACAACCATGTTCTCCATCATCCTGAAGCAGCTGGCTAGATAGAATGATGGAATGGCCTCCTGAAAACACAATTACGATGCTAGCTTGGTGGCAATACCTTGAAAGGTTGGGGCAATGTTCTCCAGGAGGCTGTATGTGTTCTAAACCAGTGTCCATTATATGATCTGTTTCTCCAATAGCCAGGTTTCATGGGTCCAGGAACCAAGGGGTGGAAATGTGACTGGTACCACTCACTAATACCCCTAGTGACCCACTCAAAAAATTTTTGCTTCCTGTCCCTGCTACCCTATTCTCTGAGGGTCTGGAGATCTTAGTCCCAAAGGAAAGAACGCTCCCACCTGGAGACACAATACTGATTGTATTGGACTGTAAATTAAGAATGCCACCCGGCCATTTTGGCCTCCTCATGCCTCTGAATCAACAGACAAAGAAGGGCATTACTGTACTATCTGGTGTGCTAGATCCTGATTAGCAAGGGGAAATTGGATTGACATTACATAATGGAGGTAAAGAAGAATATGTCTGGAATACAGGAGATTCTTTAGGACATCTCTTAGTACTACCATGCCCTGTGATTAAAGTCAATGGAAAATTACAACAACCCAATTCTGATATGACTTCTAATGGCCCAGACCCTTCAGGAATGAAGGTTTGGGTCACCCCACCAGGCAAAGAACCACGACTGGCTGAGGTGCTTGCTGCGGGCAAGGGAAATACAGAATGGGTGGTGGAGGAAGGTAGTTCCGAATATCAGCTATGACCATGTGACCAGCTGCAGAAATGAGGACTGTGATTGTTATATTTCTTCATTGTATATGTGCTTCAAATGTTTTTCTTTCCTTCTGTTATGAACTGTGAAATGTAAATAAGGTTAATGCATTTTGGTTGTATGTGTGTTAGAGTATCATGTTAGGCACAAATATGACTTTATAATTGTCCTTAATTAGAGATTATATATGGTTAAGAAGATGTGTACAACTGCCAAGTTGATAAGGGGTGGGCTCTGATAGTTGGAGCTGTGTGTCAACTTGGCTGGACCACAATTCTGTGTGGTTTAAGCTGTTGTGATGTGGTTATTCCCATGATGGGATCAGATGATTTTGTTTTGAGCAGCCAATCTGTTGAAAGGGAGTTTCACTAGGGGTGTGGCCTGCTTCCACTATATTTATGGACATCTTGGGAAAAGAGACATTCCTCTGTGGATCGGGATTCTGTTGTGCTGCCTATAACTGTCTGTGAGTGAACAATCCACCATTTGACCTGGAGATCTTAGATTCGTCATTCATTGGAGTCAACAGCCAGTACACTGCCTGCCAACCTTGAGATCCTCAGCCCCTGCAGCTGCAAGAGTCGGGAAAAGCCCCCAGCTTGACATTTGATCCAAGAACTTTGGATTTGCCAGCTTCTATAAGTGTGTGAGCCATTTTCCTAAGATAAATATCTCTTTCTCTCTCTATATAAGCTTTACTGGTTTTGATTCTCTAGAGAACCCAGTCTAACACATCCTACAACTAGGCTACCTCTGCTCAAATCCCAGCTCCACTCATGACTTCCATTTAATCTTTCTTTGCCTCATTTTCTTCATTTGTAAAATAGGGATGATGGTAATATCAGTACCCAACTTACAGGGTTGCTGGGAGGATTAATTAAGTTAAAGCACTTAGAGGGGTTCCCAGCTGTGTGAAAATATTTATGATGTTAGATATTAGATATGAATCAAAAGGACATCTGTTTTTCTGTGTACTCCACATGTCTGCTCAGTTTTATTATTACCAAGCAGTGTGTTTCTCCTTTATTACAAGTTTCCTTGTGCTTCCAGTTGAAGGTTCAACCATCTTTCTGTGAGGAGAAACTACTTTTCCTTTCCAGATGACTGATTAACATCTGAAGGAGGGGTGGAGAAACCTCAGACATGTATTTAATCTTAACTTACAAAGTTGGAGATGGGGCTGTATATTTACAGATTCATCTCATGGTGCAAGACTCAAGGTAGCTCTTAAGACCTTAGCTGAGTGTTGGCTTGTGACATCAACTATTAGAGGAAGAGCTGATAGGTAGGATTTCAAATTGATTGGGTGATTAATGTTGATCAACTGTTAAGTTGAATTGTAGAAAGTATCCTTTTTCTAGGTGAAAAATTTTTGTATATTGGCCATTTCATATGGCTCAACCTAATATTTAGGATTTCCATCTTTAATTGATTAAGTCAAAAACAAAAACAAACCAAGCAGTTGCTAAAGAGTCCACTGTGACTCATGGTAATCCCATGTGTGTAAGAGTAGATCTGTCCCATAAGACTTTCAAAGATGTGACCTTTGGAAACATCACCAAGCCTGTCTTCTGAGCCTCCTTTGTGTAGATTCAAGCTACATCTCAGTTTAATCATTTGCAAAACCACAGGACTCCTCAGTTGATTAATGGATATAAATAGTTTTATCATTTACTAATCTTTAGTTGTAGCCACCAATGTCAGCATGTTGCAATAATGAATCCCTGGAAAAGAAGGACAATCTCATTCTAAACCCACCTCAAACCCTTGATTAAAGGGCCTTCTGCTAACCACTTACTAGGTGCCTCTCTATGTTAGTCATGAGATAATACTTAACCATTGGGTATTCACAGTCTAAGGTAATTTAAATTTCATTGTCATCATCATCATCATCATCATCATCCATGTATAGATACACACAGCTTTACTCCACAACCTACCCCAAAAAAAAACTATTGCCATCAAGCTAATTCTTGCTCATAGTGACCCTGTAAGAGAGAATAAACTGTCCTATAGAGTTTCCAAGGCTGTAAATCTTTATGAAAGCAAACTGTCTCATCTTTCTCCTGCAGATCATCTGGGGAGTTTGAACTGCTAACCTTTTGGTTAGTAGCCAAGCACTTACCCACTGTAGCAACAGGGATCCTTGAATCCATGGCCTATAGGAGTTAACAAATATCCCTAAGTATTTCTGGAGATCACAAAAGGACCCAAAGTAGAATATGAAATGAATGGATGGTGCCAACCTTATGCGTAGGTGGACTCAGGAAGCATCTTTGGTATGATAGATAGATAGATGGATAGATAGATGGACAGATAGATATAGATATAGAGATATATATGAGGAAGAAAGGGGAGGCTAAAAACTTCCTTGACTCCAAATATCTCATTGTCTCTGATCCCACTGTGGGAGTAGAAATTCCTAGGTTAACCCATAATTAGCATGATTAGGAAACTAGTATTTATTCTAGTCTACTATGGACCCCTCTTGTCTAACTATAGCTGTTCTGGCAGTCCTCTTCTGTTCCCATACTACTCTTGCCTAAGGCTTTTCGACATAGAATTGGCTGCTTCTTCCTTCAAGACTCTTAAGAATCATTGCAGAAGTTGTTAAAATTGTTTCTTAAATGCTAGAAGCCTAATTTCCTCTTCAAGAACTGCCATGTCTGGCAAAACAGCACAGGTCACCAAATGAAGTGACATGAAAGGATTAATGGTTTTCTCTTCTATTTAAGGAATGGGGGCCAGGTGGACGCCCTGCATATTCTGCAAGAGCAACCCCTGATGCCTTTGTTCTACTTTATTTATATGTTTGTACATGATTACATCATTAGTCTTGGAATCCATACAATCAGCTTATTCTCTACAAAGTTAAAGTTTTACTCCTCTACGTGCTCAAGGACAACAGGTGGTCATTAAAACAATCACAGAAGTCTCCTCAGGAATAAGGAGTGTAAAATGATAAATGTTTACTAGGACACAGTGACTCAAAGTATGACACATACCAATAAGATAAAAACATGGATTACTGGAATAACATCTACTTTTAATACTTGATGTTTTGCCAATTAAGAATTTAACAGTGAGAGAGACCTTGCCATCTCTTAAAGCAAACATTCAACCACAAGACAGGCCTTGCCATCTTTTAACTATAATTAGAACATGTGCAATCATGTTCTTTTGTGGGTCTTTTTCTTTGTCTCCAAAAAGAACCATATTCTATTCAATGTTTTATGTCCCTTTAACACACTCTGCCAAATGCTGGATAGTAAATCCACCTTTAATAATATATAAATCAAAATAGGCTAGACTATGCTGCAAAAAGAAATAGCTCTAAAGTCTCAGAGACTCAAACAACAAAGGCTATATGCTTAACTATATGTCCATTGCAGTTGATATAGTACATCTGTGCACTTCATTTTCATTAAGACATCCACACTAGGAGAAGCTCCAATTCTGTGCTTTCATAATTGCTGAAGTAAGAGAAAGGAAATGTGGTAAATTATACACTGGTTCTTAAAGCGTCCACCTGAAAGTGATATATGTCCTTTTTGCATGTCACATGATCATATGTAACTATAAGAGAAGGCAGAGAAGTACAATTAACAATGTGTGGAGTAATCAGGGCACTACAACTCTATGGTAAAGAACAATAATGGCCATTACAAGTGGGCAATGGTACACAGGCACAATATTGGGGCTTTCTCCCACTATCCTGAACACTGTCCTATGGCCTCATTTGCCCAACTTGTTGCACTTTATTGAGCTTTCTTGGAAGAAGGAAGGATTTTCATTCTCTTTCCTTTGTTAGAAAAAAATATATGACTTCTGATACTCAGTTGTGTGAGCATCATAATATTTTCTGTATAATTTCCTGAAATATCAATACACTTTAGCAATATTTAACTCAACACCACTTAAAACTATGTTTTATGGAACTGTACCCCCAAACTACTGTGCATGTTAGCCTAATAAAGCTCAGAGAATTGAACAGGAAAGAAATCACTTCATCCTGACTTAACATAGCGTTTCTTAAATTTCTTCAATCAAATTTATATTGCCAAATATTTTATTTTTGATTGGGATATCTATTGACACTCAATGAAATGTGATCCAGTGTAGGAAGCATTAATTAGCCATTCAACTTTGTTTATGTTGTGGGTAGGTGCAAAAAGGCAAGGAGGCCACATGCTCTGACCTCCTCTAACCTCACAAGAGGAAGACAGAATCACCAACAGTAGCCCAAGAGCCATTACTGCAAGGCCAGACATGCTGCCTGCCTCCAGCCCTTTCACCAACCATTCCTCCCAAAGCATCTACCACCTCTCTCCTGGGTTTGATAATTCACTGCAGTGGCCACACAGAACTCAAAGATTATGGGGTTTATTAGGGAAGCACCAGGCTACAATTTAAGTTCAGGAAAAACGCTCAGTCTCTCTCAGCTCACCATCTCTCACCCAACAGTCTCTCACAGTCTCTTTCCCAGCAGTGCATGACCCTCGGTGTCTCTCTCAGCAATGCGTGTCTCTTGCATCTCTTTCCCAGCAGCACATGTCACTCAGGAGCACGTTCCTTCTCAGCAATACGTCCTTCTCAACCAGTAGTCAGAGAGACTTCTGCCTCTAGGAGGCCTCCTTTTGAGCCTGGCAGAGTGGCCAAACTAGCTAATCATAACCTCAGAATTCTAAGCACCTGAGAGACAGCCCAGAACATTGCTTTGTGCCACGCCCCACAGAAATACCCCAGGTAGATAACTTTTACAATCAAGAGCTCCTCAGTTGCTCACAGCAAATTCTACCACAGAATTTACGAAGACTGATGGCTAGAAAAGCCGTATGAGGTAATTCACTACACTGCAGGCCACCCCCTGGCTTTTCTAGCCATTATACCTTTTATACTTCAAAAATTAACACCCCCTTTACCATCAGTTTAAGATTAACCACACCCATGAAAGCATGTAAGCCAGCCACTTCATGCCTTTATCTCCCCCATTTTAAATAGTCTATTTCTAATTTTCCCATCCCCATCAAACCAGTACTCTGCGGAGACAAGCAAGCATGGTCCTTTCTCTCTGGAGAATCTTCTGTTCTGCTTGGAGACTTAAGGCATCTGGACCCATAAACAAACAAAGTCCAGCCCAGCTCAAGCCATCAAATTGCAACAACTTAACACCAGCTCAGTGTCAAACATCTTCCTCTTTGTTTGGTTGGGTTCTGGTCAGCTCAGCTCTAGCCATCCCAGCTAGGTCATGGGTACCAGCTGCCAAGATTGGGAGTCACACTCTTCCCTTCACTTCAGACCAGCCAGCACCTTCTTTCAAATCTTCAGTCCTCAGGTACTATTTCAATGCCCATAGGCTCACAACTCATTGCACTTCAGACCAGCCCATCCTTCCTCTCATCTCCAGCCTCTGTGCCCTTGGTTAAAGAGTACCAAACTCAGCCCATTTCTTCTTTGCTGTACTTCCCCTATTTCCACTCAGGTGGACCCAGGTAGTCACAAGAGAGTAATATCCAAGTTTACTACTCACTGGCTTCTTTTAACTTTCAGTCCTGGAAGGGGTTTCTCTCATGGACCATGACTTTCCTGTCTCGATGCACCCAAAACCAGTCTGCTTGCTTGAAATTCAAAGAGCCAAACAGTCATTATTTTTTTCCTCTTCAGGTCCTTAATCAAATGCAAATCTTATGTTCCCTCAGTAGTACTGGGCAGGGCTCAGGTTTTCTAGTTAATCCCCCTATACTCTAAACACAGGGTTTGAAACTAAAGCCTGTGCTTCTTCTGGGAAAATTCTATTTCCCGTTTTAACTTATTCAATCAAGTACTGGCTGAAGGCAGACTTACACATTGTTATCCACATACTCCATAATAATTTCTAATGTACAAGCAGGTAAGAGAACATTCAATAACCATAGTATATTCAGATAAACACATAATCCAAAACACACAATCCTTTTAAAGATATTACTGGTTCATCTCTTCACCTTGATTACTGTCCCATTCTATGCATGTGGCCTTGGGCCTTTGGCTGGGTGTAACCAAAAGCCCTAGCCTCTGGATCAATTATTTCCTTTAAGAGGTAACACCAAACAAAGTAACCATCTAAGAATCCAAAGTTTCACTTCCCAGCCCCCTTCTTTCTTTCTTTTATAAAGTCTCATGCTTCTATGAGTCTGGAGGCACTGCAATGAATCCCACTTCTGACACCAACTGCATAAAAGGTAAGGAGGCCACATGTTCTGATTTCCTCTAACCCCACAAGAGGAAGACAGAATCACCAACAGTAGCCCAAGGGCCACTACTGCAAGGCCAGACATGCTGCCTGCCTCCAGCCCTTTCACCAACCATTCCTCCCAAAGCATCCACCACCTCTCTCCTGGGTTTGATAATTCACTGCAGTGGCCACACAGAACTCAAAGATTATGGGGTTTATTAGGGAAGCACCAGGCTACAATTCAAGTTCAGGAAAAATGCTCAGTCTCCCTCAGCTCACCGTCTTTCACACAACAGTCTCTCACAGTCTATTTCCCAGCAGTGCGTGCCCCTCGGTGTCTCTCTCAGCAATGCGTGTCTCTTGCATCTCTTTCCCAGCAGCGTGTGTCACTCAGGAGCACGTTTCTTCCCAGCAGTACGTCCTTCTCACCCAGTAGTCAGAGAGACTTCTGCCTCTAGGAGGCCTCCTTTTGAGCCTGGCAGAGTGGCCAAACTAGCTAATCATAACCTCAGAATTCTAAGCACCTGAGAGACAGCCCAGAACATTGCTTTGTGCCACGCCCCACAGAAATACCCCAGGTGGATAACTTTTACAATCAAGAGCTCCTCAGTTGCTCACAGCAAATTCTACCACAGAGTTTACAAAGACTGATGACTAGAAAAGCCATACTAGGTAATTCACTACACTGCAGGCCACCCCCTGGCTTTTCTAGCCATTATACCTTTTGTACTTCAAAAATTAACATCCCCTTCACCATCAGTTTAAGATTAACCACACCCATGAAAGCATATAAGCCAGCCACTTCATGCCTTTATCTCCCTCATTTTAAATAGTCAATTTCTAATTTGCCCATCACTTTCAAACCAGTACTCTGGGGAGACAAGCATGGTCCTTTCTCTCTGGAGAATCTTCTGTTCTGCTTGGAAACTTCAGGCACCTGGACCCATAAACAAACAATGTCCATCCCAGCTCAAGCCATCAAACTGCAACAACTTAACACCAGCTCAGTGTCAAACATCTTCTTCTTTGTTTGGTTGGGTTCTGGTCAGCTCAGCCCTAGCCATCCCAGCTATGTCAGTGGGTAAGGAATGGTTAAATAACCTAAAGAAAAACTTAAGATTGAAAGCACAAAGATGCCACAGTGTGACTGGTCAGCTAACTAACCAGTATTTTTGTTGGCTAATAATGTCCACTTCCAAATAAGTCAAAAAATACAGATAACCAAGAGTGATGAAAGCTGGAAAGGAGAGAGGGAAGAGGGAAGTGAATAAATGAAAGAGGAAAGAAATACACATTCAGAAACATCTCTTCATGCTAATGCTGTGCTAGCTACATTCATATCCTTCATTCATTTAATCTGCATATCACTTTGAAAGTCAAAAACAAACAAACAAACTCACCACCATCAAGTGGGATCTGACTCACAGCGACCCCTCCTTGGGTTTCCAAGATGGTATCACTACAGAAGTAGATGGCCCAGCCTTCCTTCTGAGGAGTGGCTGGTGGGTTTGAACCTCCAGCCCTCTGGTTAGCAGTTATATGCTTTAGGCACTACACCACCAGAGTCCTACTTTGAAAGTAGGTATTGTTATTTCCACTGTCTAGCTGTGGAAACTGAGGTGCAGGACCATACAATTGGTAAGAGGTTGTGTTGGAAATGGAGTACTGAACTGCCTGACTTTGACACAGAAACAAGAAAGCTATGACTTTCAGCAGATATTACAGTAGCAATTGAGTTGTCTGCAAAGAAGTGGCACACCAGGCTCCTGGAGCAACATGATGGCATTTGACAGGGTATGGACAGACAGCCCCCTGACCATAATGATTCTTAACATGGGGTTTCCTGAAATTTTCCAGGTCATTTTATAGATAGAAAATGATAGTATTTGTAAGACACCTTGGGATAAATAAGAAAAGACTACTTGAGACTAGTTACAGGCCTAGGGACCTAGACACCACATGCCCAGCTCTCCTATAGACTTAGGGGATCACTAGCTGGGCTTTTCTGTGCCCTAGGGGCTGCCCAACAGAGAGCCAAAATACCTCATTGGGAAGCTCTATCCTAAGTGTGCTACTGTGTTACAACATAGCATCATCCATGATGAATGCTTATAAGAATGACCTATTTGGAATTAAATATTGTTCCTAATACTCTGTTTTCTTAGGTATCCATGTGTGAGCATAGGTTAAATGATTTACAGTGAAAATGTTAAAATGCAAAGTTTTATATTTCCATAGGCTTTTCTTTTTAAAATAAACTCTTGATTTGGAATAATTTTAGATTTACAGAACAGTTGCTAAGATAGTACAGAGAGTTCCCATACTGTGCTAATTTTAGTTTCTCATGTTATCATCTTACATTACCATGATACAAGTGTCATATCTAAGAAACTAACATAGGTACATTACTATTAACTAAACATGCATTCTTCAGTCATAGGTTTGGTTTACTTTTAGATATTTGCAATGCCTTCCTCTTTATCCAATTTTCAGAGTAATTATTAAAGATATTAAGTTTTATATCTTCCATTCTTGAATATACCATTACTTGATTTAAACCAAAAGAAAATCACCTGTCTCAAATTTTCTAGTACTCAGTTAACTCTGGAAGAATACTGCCTTTATTATCAAATATATGCTTTTATTTATAGTAGTTCAGGCAGAAGAATTAAGCAACAATACAATAGACCCTCATTATAGCAATTACAGTCATTTTTATTGAGTAACTCCACATGTCTTTAAATGCTTTCAAATGGTTTTCTTCTTCTTCTTTTATTCTTTATTTTTAAAAGAAAAAGACAGGGAGGTCATATTTGTCAGTGTCCTGATAGAAAACAGGGGACATATTAAAACAGGGTAACTGAGGACACTTTGATAGAAGATCTATTTACAGAGATATAGTCCCAATTAAAGGAGATACTAAGAGATAGTACATTACTATGGGGCTAACAACAATCACCCCTAAGCTTGAAGGGACCAGGGGAGGAGCTGTTGAAAAATTATAATGGCAACATAAATGTAAATGAGAAGTCAACAGCTAAGTTTATATTCTGAAACAGACTTTAAAATAATTTAACTAAAATTGTTTGTGTCATTCAGTCTAGACACTGTTATTCACATCAGCCGTGCAGAGTTGAACAAAGAAAATCAGAACTTCTGATAAAATGAAGGGGTAATGTGTTTAGTTCAACTTTACAACCACCATTCCCTTTCCATTTATGGTAAATGCTGTGCTGAGTTTTTCTAAAATGCTTGCTAGTTTTTCTAAAAACAGTAACTTCTATATCTTTGCTACAGAATGAGTTGTCCCTGCTTCATTTGTGTTAGCTGAATAAACCAGCTCTTGATGCTGGTTTTGTCTTTGTCTGGGCTTAGTAGTTTTTTCCTGTGCATTGACTTAATGGTTGTTTTCTGACTAAGAGTGCAATAAATTGTTACATTTTCTCACTTGCTATCTATTCCTTGATATTTCTGTTTAAGGAATTCCCAATTGCATTCCTTATCAGACAATTTGCATACTAGCTTAACCTCATTAAATCTAGCATGTCTGTTGGAATTTTTTTTTTTTTTTTTGATCTTTAGTTTAATGAACATGGATGTTTAGGTCATTATTCCAACAGATTCCTCATGAGTACATTTAAGTGTTCTGGAATTCCCATTCTTTGCAATGTTATCCATAATTTGTTAGATTTACACAGTCAAACACCTTTGTTAGTCCATAAAGCACCAGTAAATATCTTTCTGGTATCCTTTGCTTTTGGCCTACATCCATCTGACATCAGCAATGATATCTCTCATTCTAAGTCCTCTTCTGAATCTGGCTTGAATTCTAGTAGTCTCCTGTCTAAGTACTGGTGCAACCCATTTTTAATTTTCAGCAAAGTTTTACTTGCATGCTATATTAATAATGTTGTTAGATAATTTTCACATTCTGTTGGATCACCTTCTTCAGAATGGACACAAATATGCCTCTCTTCCAGTCACTTGGTCAGGTATCTGTTTTCTATATTTCTTGAAATTGATAAGTGAGGGATTCCAGGATTGCATCTGCTTGTTGAAACATCTCAATTGATAATCCAAGAAGCCGGACTATATGAAGAAGAATGCAGCATCAGGATTGGAGGAAGACTCATTAACAACCTATGATATGCAGATGACACAACCTCCCTTGCTAAAAGTGAAGAAGACTTGAAAAACTTACTGACAAATATCAAAGATTACAGCCTTCTGTGTGGATTACATCTCAACATAAAGAAGACAACTATCTTCAAAACTTGACCAATAAGTAGCATTATCGTAAATGGAGAAAATATTGAAGTTGTCAGGGATTTCATTTTCCTTAGATCCACAATCAACACCCATTGAAGCAGCAGTCAAGAAATAGTGCCCTGGGCAAATCTGCTTCAAGGGACCTCTTCAAAGAGTTAAAGAGCAAAGATGTCACTTTAAAGACTAAGGTGCTCCAGACCTAAGCCATGGCATTTTTCAGTCACATCATATGCATGTGAAAGCTGGATAATGAATAGAGAAGACCAAAGGAAAATTGATGTATTTGAATAATGATGTTGGCAAAGAATATTGAATATACCATGGACTTGCAGAAGGACAATCAAGCATGTCTTGGATGAAGTACAGCCAGAATGCTGTTTAGAAGCGAGAATGATGAGACGTAACCTTTTTTAATTTGGTCATGTTGTCTGGAGGGACCAGTCTCTGAGAAGAGAAATCATGCTTAGTAAAACAGAGGATCAATGAAAAAGAGGAAGATCCTCAACTAAATGGATTGATACAGTAGCTTAAATAATGAGCTCAAGCATAGAAAGGATTTTGAGGTAGCATGGGACCAGGCAATGTTTCATTCTGTTATACATATGGTCGCTATGAGTCAGATCTAACTCAACGGCACCTAATAACAATAACAGCATTCCAACAAGGAAAAATACATTTGATGTGCATATCCAAACTAATGACGGTAAAGAAGAAGGAATGAGTCCTTTCTTTCTTCATTTATCCACATATTCATTGTTTCACAAAGACATTTTGGTCCAAATGATATATAACTAGGTAAAACTCCATTTGAGTATCCTAATTTAAAAAAAAAAAAAAAAAAAGGGTTCTTAGAACAGCTTTACTTTGTGATTTTATTAATAGGCTATGAGTTTATGATAAAACAAAATAATTTGAAGTCTTAAAAAATATTTTTAAAAGAGTATATTAGTAGGCTTGTAATTTAGAAAAATATGAAAATATGGGTCATATTCAAAATATATTAGAAAATTAGTTTTATGCTAAGTGCTCAACTACCAGCTGAAAAGTTAGCGCTTTGAACCCACCCAGAGGCACCTCAAAAGACAGGCCTGGTGATCTGCTTCCAAAAGGTCAGTCTTGAAAACCGTATGGAGTGTAGTTTTACTCTGACACACATGGGGTCTCCATAAGTCAGTATCAACTTAGGGTAACTAATAACAACATGTGTTTAGGTTAAATGACTACACCCAAGAGGAATGATAAATGTTCTGTTTTAGGCATATGATGAGTCTGAAGATTAAAGGAACTCTCAATTCCTTCAGCTTCTCTCTCCCAGATGTCCCCAGCTGACGGTGTGCTACATAAAAGCCCATTCTGGTAGATCTGGTCCATGGGATTCTGGCCACTTCCTTTCCCTTTCAGACTTATGGAAGCCAATCCAACACAACCACTTCTCATTAGACTTCTCTGTAAGTAGCCAACAACCTAGTGTCCAGAACTTTAGATATCTGAGGAAGGATAAGATATGTCTCATCTCTCTCCCCTCTATTAAAGGAGGTTCATAGTAAGCTTCTCATGACACCCCTTTTGCACTTTCTCACTCTGTTCTAGGGAGAGGTAAGTGCCCCTATCCACTGCCTTTGGGGTGAAATTCAGCCTAGCTATTGCCAAAGAACAGATTTTCTTCTTGTCTCCACACACTCACACCCTTTCACACCTGTGGTGATGGGCGCTTCATTAGTATTGTATCTGGTATTTAATATTTGTCTAAGTCCTTTGAGATTTGCTGATTGGTGTGGCATTTCAGTTTAGAATTGCATATCTATTGTGCCTCAGGAGGGCAGTTTAACATCCTGCTACATTTGTTTGTTTGCTAATTACTTATTCATAATTTGTCCTTAATTACATCTCAAATGGATTTAAGATGATTGACAATATAAATTAATGTTCCCTTGGCCAGTTTCAAATACAGTCAGAGACCTGTGAAGTGGTTTGATGTTCATTATGGTTTCCCAGAGACATTAATAAAGGTGTTCAAGAGGGGCAAATTATGTTAATAGCAAATATATGTCTGAAAGCATTATTTAAGAGATTTCTCTTTTTAAAAAATGCATTGTGCTAAAATACATATAACAAAAAAAATTCTATTTTATCCATTTTAAATTGAGCAAATTCTGTGACATTAATTATTTTCATCATGTTGTGCAATCATTACCACTATCTATTTTCAGGGATCTATTATCAAACAGGAACTCAGTATCCCTTCAGCAATAACTTCCCATTTCCCTCCTCTTAGCCACTGTAGTTACTAGGGGCCATTGACTCAGCTCCTTGTTTCATGGTGACCAAATACACAACAGAATGAAACACTACCCTGTCCTCCACCATTCCCATGATTGGTTGCTGGTTAGATCACTGTGACCTTATAGGGTTTTTCATTGACTGGTTTTTGAAAGTAGATCACTAGGCCTTTTTCCTTAGTCTGTCATAGTCTGGGAGCTCCACTGAAACCTGTTCAGCATCATAGTAACAAGTAGCCCTCCACTGACAGATGGGTGATGGCTGCACATGAAGTACTCTGGCCAGGAACAAAACCTGGTCTCCTGCATGAAAGGTGAGAATTCTATCACTGAAACACCACTGCCCCCTAGTAAACACTGGTGCTGTTGTTGTGTGCCATCTTGTCAACTCCAACTCATAGTGACCCTACATGACAGAGTAGAACTTCCTCATTGGTTTCCCTAGGCTGTTATCTCTATGGTAGCAGATTTCCAGGTGTTTACTTCTGTGGAGTTGCTGGTGGGTTCAAACAACCAATCTTTCAGTTAGCAGACAAGTGCTTAATCCTTGCATCTATGCATTTCCCTATTCTAGTTATTTCATAAGATCAATGACTTTTCAGGTATAGTCCAGAATCATTAGTGGAGCTTTATTTTTAAAATTAGTGTTCCAGGATCCACCTCCTAGCATTCAGTGTTAGTATATCTGCATAAGATCTCATGTAGCTAGGCATTTGCCTTAAGAATAAAAATTGCACAGGTGATTCTTATGCATAACCTCCTCCCCAAATGAAGGCAAACCCATTGCCATTGATTTCTAAGGCTGTTATCTTTATGGAGGCAGAATGCCTCATCTCTCTCCCAGGGAGTGACTAGTAGGTTCAGACTGCCAACACTTTGGTTAGCAGCTTAACCACTATGCCATTAGGGGTTCTTTCCTATGCATGTCCTTGTTAAAATACCTCTCTCCTTAAGCCATATCACATCTAATTAGACAATCTCTTAAAGACCAATCTTCTTTACCATTTTTTTTTTAATACATAATTTCTGCAGATAAAATGAGACATCCTTCACTGTGCTTTGCACATAATGGAGGATATGGTCACTCAATATTTGTAAAGTTAGCTACTTGGTTTAGGCCCTGGACTAGTAGGAAATCAGAAATGCAGGCCTAAGTCAAGTCAGAGTCAAAGACAGACAATGCCACAAGCTGAGAGTGAAGTTTTTCTTCAGTGCAGGCTCTCTGGGAAGACATTGATCTATAATTCATCTCCTGTGTAAATTTGCCCTCCAGAATAGAGTGTCCATGAAAAGGAATGGTGTGGAGGTTTCATGAATTACTATTTTGATTTTTAAAAGAAATTCTTTCCTTAATTATAAGTTGACTAAGATCCAGTTGCCTGCTATTTTTTTTTTTTTTTTGGCTTTAGGAGTATATTAGTTTCTTAGTACTGCCCTTGGGAGCTCTGATAGTGTAGTGCCTAAGGCACTTGACTGCTAACGAGAAAGCTGGTGGTTCAAACCCACCAGCCACTCTTCGGAAGGAAGATAGGGCAATCTACTTCCTTAGTGATACTGCCTTGGAAACCCAAGGAAGGGTCCCATGAGTCGGATCTGACCCGACGGCACATAACAACATCAACAACAGTACTGTCCTAACAAAATACCACAAAGTAAGTGTCTTCAAAGAACAGAAGTGTATTGCCTCACAGTATTGGGGGCTAAATTCAGGGTGTCAGCAGGACCAAGGTCTCTCCAAAGGCTCTAGGGGAAGATCTTTCCTTGTCTTCTCAGGATCTGGTAGCCCCAGGCATTCCTCACCTTGAAGCTACAGTATAACTCCATTTTCACATGTCCCTCTGAGTTTCTTGTCTTCTTACATAGGACACCACTTAGATTGGCTTAGGACCCACCATATTCCAGTATACTTTCATATTAACTGAAAACATTTAAATGACTTTCTTTCCAAAGAATTTCTTTCACATGTACCAGAGGTTAGAACTTCAATTTATGTTTTTAGGAGACACAGCAGGGAACAGAGAGTACTAGGGAGATTATAAAATCTATTACAGGTACTTTAACAGGTTTTTGTTCTTCATGGAGTTCAGACATATAAGTCAATCCTTCTACAGCATGATAATCTTTGGACAAAGCTGAGACCTTAATTCTGAATTTATGGAGACCCCACTGAGTTACAAACCCTCTTCAAGGGCAGTATTAAATGCTTTTAAATGCTTGAAGCATTTAGTCATTCTCTGTCTTTTGGCATTTCTTAATAACAAAAACTGTGTGGCAGAAGATAGAGCCTGTGCAAAAAGGCAAGAGTGGGAAAATGTATAGAACTTTTCAGGAATTTGGAAATGTTCCTGTGATTTATTGTGGGTCGGCGGTGAGGTCTAGAAAACCACCTTAGGACTGGACCACGGAGGATATACACTATCTGGAACTTTGTTTTGTGGGGTGTGGGAATATTTAAGATTGTGGTACCATGTTGTTGTTGTTGTGTGCTGTCGAGTCGGCCCCAACTCATAGCGACCCCTTCTTGGGTTTCCGAGGCAGTATCACTACAGAAGATTGCCCCATCTTCCTTCCGAGGAGTGGCTGGTAGATTTGAACTGCCAGCCTTCTGGTTAGCAGTCAAGTGCCTTAGACACTATGCTACCAGAGCTCCTTCCTAAACTATACATGAAGGAAAATGGCTAAGGTTAAGGTTGAAAGGATTGACCAGTTGGTGGATAGCTGGCACCTTGAGGATGAATTGGGGACTTTCCAGAACAATCCAAATCTCAGGCAACAAGTCCTTATTCTAAGATTGGGAGAGCAAAATTGGAAACCAGAAGATGGACTCAAAATATATTACAGAAGTAGATTACACAATCATAAATCACATGGTCTACTATGCTGGGAGTGACAAATTGAAGAAGAAGGATATTGCATTCATTGTCAAAAAGAACATTTCAAGATCTATCCTGAAGTACAATGTTGTTAGTGTTAGGATTAGATTCATACCCATACAAGGAAGAAAAAAGTTAATATGACTATTATGCAAATCTGCCCACCAAGCACTAAATTCAAAGATGAAGAAATTGAAGACTTTCCCCAATTTCTGCAGTCTGAAATTGATCAAATATGCAATCAAGATGCATTGATAATTACTAGAAATTGGAATATAAAGCTTGGAAACAAAGTAGGATGGTAGTTGAAAAATATGGTCTTGATGATAAAAATGACACATGAAAGAATTTTGTAAGATCAATGACTTACTAATTGCAAATACCTTTTCTTCAACAACATAATGTTGCATGACTATGCATATGGGCCACACTAGATGGAATATACAAGAATCAAAGCAATTACATTTGTGGAAAGACAATGGAGAAGATCAATATCATCAGTCAGAGCAAGGCCAAAAGCCTACTGTGGAACAGATCTTCAATTGCTCATATGCAAGTTGAAGTTGAAGGTGAAGAAAATTAGAACAATTCAACAACAGCTAAATAAAACCTTAATTACATTCCACCTGAATTTAGAGACCATCTGGAGAATAGATTTGATGCACTGAACACCAATGACCAAAGGCCAGACAAGTTGTGGTATGACATCAAGGACATCATACATGAAGAAAGCAAAAGGTAATTAAAAAGGGAAGAAAGTAAAGACCAAAATGGATGTCAGAAGAGATGGTGAAACTTGCTCTACAATGTAGAGTAGATAAAATGAATGAAACAAAGGCAGTGAAAGACCTGAACAAAAGATTTTGAAGGGTTACTTTAGAAGACAAAGTAAAATATTATAATGAAATGTGTAAATAGCTGGAGTTAGAAAATCAAAAGGGAAGAACATGCATGGAATTTCTCAAGCTGAAAGAACTGAAGAAAAAATTCAAGCCCTGAGTTGCAATATTGAAGGATTTTATGGACCAAATATTGAAAAAGCAGAAAGCATCAAAAGAAGATGGAAGGAATACACAGAGTCACTGTACCAAAATGGATTTGTTGATTTTCAACCATTGTAGGAGGTAGCATGTGATCAAGAGTTTATGGTATTAAATGAAGAAGTCTAAGCTGCATTGAAGGCATCAGCAAAAAAGCCTCCATGAATTGACACAATAACTATTGAGATGTTTCAACCAATGGATAAACTGCTTATCTAGGCCAAGAAATTTGGAAGACACCTACCTGGCCAACCAAATGGAAAAGATCTATATTTGTGTTCATTCCAATGAGAAGTGATCCAAAAGAATGCAGAAATTATAGAACAATATCATTAATATCACACACACATAAATTTTGCTGGAAATAATTCAAAAAGGGAAGCAGCAGTACATAGAAAAGGAACTGTCAGGAATTCAAGTGAAATTCAGAAGAGAATGTGGAACAAGGGATAGCATTGCTGATGTCAGAAAGATCTTGGTTGAAACAGTGAATACCAGAAGGATGTTTATGTGTGTTTCACTTACTATGTAAAAGCATTTGACTGTGTGGATCTTAACAAATTATTGATAGCATTGTGAAGAATAAGAATTTCAGAAAACTTAATTGCTCTCATATGAAATGTGTACATAGATCAAAAGGCAGTCAATCAAACAGAACAAGAAGATACTGCATGGTTTATAATCAGGAAAGGTGTGTGTCAGTGTTATATTCTTTCACCATACATATTCAATCTGTATGGTGAACAAATAATCCAAGAAGCTGGAGTCTATATAGAAGAATGTAGCTAGACTTTTTAACCACTTGCAATATGCAGATGATCTAACTTTACTTGCTAAAAGTGAAGAGGACTTGAAGCATTTGCTGATGAAGATTAAAAGCTACAGTCTTTGTAAGGAGTACACCTCAGCATAAACAAAACAAAAATCCTCACAACTGGACCAATGAACAATTTCATGATAAATGGAGAAAATACTGAGTTGTCAAGGATTTCCTTTTACTTGGAATCAACACAATCAACACCCATGGAAATAGCAGTCAAGAACTCAAAGGATATACTCTTTTGGGCAAATCTGCTACAAAGGGCCTCTTTAAAGTATTAAAGAGTAGTGACGAAGTGTGTATCTGACCCAATCCATGGAATTTTCAATAACCTTATTTGCATGTGAAAGCTAGAAAATGAATAAGAAAGATCAAAGAAGAATTGATCTATTTTAATTATGGTGTTGGTGAAGAATGTTATATATAATATACTATAGACTGCTAAAAGAACAAACATATCTGTCTTGGAACAAGTAGAGCCTGAATGTTTATTAGAAACTATGATAGGGAGACTTCTCAGGTCCTTTGGTCATCTTATCAGGAAAGAATAATACCTGGAGAAGGACATCAGGCTTAGTAAGTAGAGGGTCAAAGACATGAACACAGGGGCTGCAACAATGGACTCAAACAAAGCAAGGATTGTGAGGATGGAGCAGCACCAGACAGTTTGGTTCTGCTGTACTTAAGGTCACTATGAGTCAGTACTGATTTGAGAATACCTAACAACAGCAACAACAACAGATTACTCAAGACTCATAACACACACCACTAGTAAATTTCTCAGCTATCTCCTTCATTTATTTGTATTAATCAGTTTAAACTTCTTTATGTTTACTTGATGTTCAAAGAATATATATGTATATGTATATGTGTGTGTGTGTGTGTATATATATATATATATATAT
>NW_006921724.1:2925838-2932072 GCF_000298275.1 Orycteropus afer afer
TATATATATATATATATATATATGTGTATATATATATATATATATATATAAAGGTAAGGAATATATATAGTAAAAGCTATGAAAGTCTGAAAGTCAGAACATGTATAAGGTGGAAAGCTGTCAAAGAAGTAAAATTAAAGTATTTTCCACTAAACAAAGAGTGACAGAAAAGTGGTGACTGCACCGTCAAACACAGAAAACTTGGGAGACCTGGAAAAAAACAGGGCAGTCCTATGGAGTTCTGGTTCTCACAGGTTTCACTGTATATATAAATATAGCAATATAGAAAGAACCTCAGCTATTTGATGGACTATGTTTTTCTGAGTCAGATATTTGTCCCAGAGAAAGGCTTTTCCAGGATGGTAAATGGGATATGGAATTTCATAGTATGATTAGGATGTAAAGATTGAGTTGAAAGCAGAATGGTTCATTTTGCATACTTCAGTCCTTATCTGCCAATTCTCATGAAATATATCCCCTCCCCTCAGCTACATTACTCCCATATTTCATTGGACTAATTTTTACCTTCATTCTTTACATCACCATTTGTTTTGTCTTGCAAATGTAATTAAGGCTTACAGTGGACAGACATTTCTGAATACAGTGTGATCACTTTTTAATGGCATACCACAAATGGAAGCCAGCCTTTTAGGAAATGCAAAACATGGAGGCATTTTGTCTACTTTTTTTCACTTGGTGAAATGATTCAAGGCCCAATTCAGACTCCGATGAAATTACAGTGACATTTTAGAAAATGACACACATAAATGCAAATGGACTACATAAATATAAGTATCAGAATGCAGAAAACCTTGTCCATCTGTGTTCACCAGATAAATGTACAGTTCTGTAAATATAACTGATAGCATTATGAATTAGGCAGGTTAGTAATTCTGTGTTAGTATAAAATTTAGACGCTTTTGATTGTTGTTAAATAAAGTGATTTAGAGCACAATAGACACAATTCATTTAGTAATTTGTCATACTGTTGTGGTTTGTGTTTTGTTGTGGTGCTTGATGCTATACCACTGATATTTCAAATACCAGCAACATCACCCATGGCAGGTAGGTTTCAGTAGTTTCCAGACTAAAAAAGACTAAAAAACAAAAGCCTGGTGATCTATTTCCAAAAATTAGCCAGCAAACACCTTATGGATCACAACTGAATATTGTCCAAAATAGTGCTGGAAGATGACCCCCTTGGCTGGATGACACTCAAAATACACAGTGGTGGTTGGTACATACTGTACCAACAATTATGAATATGGTTCAGTACCAAACAACATTTCATTTTATTATACATGGGATTGCCATGAGTTGGAGCTGACTCGATGGCAACAAGCAACAACATAGATTAACAGTTTTCCCCCTTTGTTATTTTTATTACACTGGAAATTACCCAATAAAGTTTTCACTGTAGAAAAAAATAAATATTAAGATAAAAATAAGGTTGCTCTGATACCAATACTCAGATATAACTCATGAATAATTTGGTTTATATTCCAAATTAAAATTATATCATGTTAAAATGGTGTCATGTTATGTACTGTTGTGTGCCTATTTTGCTTACTGATAAAAATCATCATGGAACAATAGAATAGGCATTTAAAAATAAATATATAATAATTCAAGACTTGTTAATAGAGTATCTACTCTATGTCAGGCATGTGAGGTACTGGGGTCAATGGGGAGCAAAACTGACTTAGGTCCCAGCTTCACAGAACTTATTAGGTCAGTGGAAGAGAAAGTCACTAATGAAGGATCACACAATGTATTATTACAAATGGTTATTATTTTTGTTGGGTGCTGTCAACAACATGTGACAGAGTAGAAGTGTCCTATAGAGTTCCTAAGCTGTAATCTTTATGAAAGATCACGAGTTCTTTTTTTCCCAAGGAGTTCCTGCGTAGGTTTAAAGCATGAACTTTTGGTTAGCAGCTGAGAGCTGAGTGCTTAAATGTTGCACCACCTCCAAACTGATAATCATATAAAGGTAGGGTGCAGGGTAGAATGAGAGATTAAAGTGGTGGAGCAGGAAAGAGTGGTGTAATTTGGAGGGTCAGAGAGGGCCTCCAGGAGGAAGGGACCTTGAACTGCTGTCTGAGAAATGAGTGAGGACTAGCTAGGGGGAAAGTGGTCCAGGGAGAGCAATCTAGGATGATCCAGAAACTTGGAGGAAAGAAAGAATACAGTGTGCTTTCAAAGAACTGAAATAATTTTTTAAATGAATTTCAACTTGCATAAAGCAATACTACATACACAATTTACAAAGTTAAATAGTAGCGTAGTGCCTAAGCTACTTGACTGCTAACCAGAAGGTTGGCAGTTCAAACCCACCATCCACTATTCAGAAGGAAGGTCAGGCACCTTCCTACTTCTGTAGTGATACTGCCTTGGAAACCCAAGGAGGGGTCACTGAGTTGGGTCTGAATCGACAGCACATAACAACAACATACAACTTAGAGTGAAAAATAGCAATCCCCACCCAACCCTTTCTAACAAAGCCTATGAAATCAATTTCAGGTCTGTTAGCTAAGTTTTTCTTGCATCAAATATCAATATAATACACTTATACATAAAATAATATGTTTATGCTCCTTTTTTTCAGATTTCAGTTTTAAACATCATCACATTACTCCTCTGATTTAAAAAACAAAACAAAACAAAAAAACAAGAAGGGAGTTCTTCCTTCCACTCTGCCCAACATACTCAAATCACACACACTCACACTCACACACATAGAAATCACACACACTATCTCACACACTCCCACACACATACACCGTTCTTTTCTCTCATCTTTCTCATAAAACTCTAGCTTAACTTTCTTAATTTACTTAATATTCAGTGTTTACACCGTTTGGAGTACGTAAGCAATGCTTCAAGTTAAATTAGTATGCTATGACTAAGCTTTCTTATCTACTTGGTTTTCTATGTCTTATCATTAATTCCTCTCTCAAACTCTTTGACAGAATGGCAATTCTACCACCCTGGTCAAATACCAATTTCTTTTTCATTTTTTTCTTAGACATATCCCACTTGGAACATATCTCTGTGGTATCCTGTAAGTCTGTCAATAGCTGCTATGCTGCAGTGTCTCTTCACTAGCTTTCTGGGAATTGCTTTGATTTTTTTCCTTGGCTGCATTTCATTTATTCTGGACCCCTTATTCTCCTCTTTTGGGATTTTCTCCCTCACTTTGGCAGATAATTCACGTCAGTAACTTCCAGCAAAGAATGCATGGGATTTTAGTTGTGTGTGTCATTTAATATCTCACTTCCACATTAATTATTGTTTGGCTGATTTAATATTCTAAACTGGAAATTATCTTGCTTCAGAATTTTGAATGGCTAGTTCATGGAACAATAGCAGTGCCATTTGATTCCTGCTCCTTAGCATGTGGACTCTTTTTTTTTTTCCTTCTTCATTAAAAGGTTGCTTCTCTAAATGTTGTGGAATTTTGCAGTAATGAAACCATTAGGCTTCAGAGTGGGACACGTTCATTCATTGGACTGGGAACATGGTAGGCCCATTCTTTCTGAAGACTACTTTTTTTAATAAACTTTTTCATTTTGAAATAATTGCTGATTCACATACAGTTGGTAGGAAATAATATTTAGAGATTTCATGTACTCTTTATCCAGTTTCCCCTAATGGTAACAGGTTACAAAACTAGTACAATGTCACAGATGGGATATTGACATTGATACAGTCAAGATACACAGCATTTTCAACACCAGGAGGATCCCTCATGTTACCTTGTTATAGCAACACCCATTTGCCTCCTGCCTCCAAGACCATATAACTCTTCACAATCAATAAACTCTTCTTTATTTCCATGATTTTTTCCTTTTAATAGTGTTGTATGAAGGGAAGCATTTAGTATGCAATCTTTTGCTCTTGGCTTTTTCACTCAGCAAAATTCTTGAGAGAATCATCCAGGTTGTTACGTGTATCAATAGTTTATTCTTTTGTTGTTGTTGTTGTTACTGAGGAGTAGTGAACCATGGTAGGGATGAACCACAGTTTGTTTAACCATTCAACCATTGAAGGACATTTGGGTTGTTTCCAGTTTTTGACTATTACAGATAATGTGTTTTTATAAAACTATTTCCACAACATTCACATGTTTGCACATAATTAAATCTAGCACACTATAATGAAACATTAAAGTTGATACTACTTTGAGGAGGTAGCTCTTCCTCAGTCATATTTTGAGTACCTTCCAACCTGAGGGGCTCACCTTCTAGCACTACATCAGCAAATGTTTCTTTCAATGCTATTCATAAAGTTTTTCAATAATATATCAGATAATGTTTTACTGCTATTCATCAAGATTTTCAGTACCCAATTTTCAGAAGTTGTATAGCCTGATTCTTCTTTCTAGTCTGTCTTAGTCTGGAAGCTCCACTGAAACCTGACCACCCCAGGTGGCCCTGCTAGTATTTGAAATACTGGTGGCATAGCTTCACAGCAACACACAAGCCATTACAGTAGGACAATCTGAGAGAAGAGTGGTGGACCTTAATGACATGGATGGGGTAAACCTTTCAAGTTCTTCATTTGCTGATGGGCCATGACTCAAAATGGGAAGAAACAGCTGCAAACAGTAATTAATAATCAGAACATGGAATGTACAAAATAGGAATCTAAGAAAATTGGAAATTGTCAAAAATGAAATAGAACACATAAAGATCGATATCCTAGGCATTACTGAGCTGAAATGGACTGGTATTGGCCAATTTGAGTCAGAAAATCATATGGTATTCTATGCAGGGAACAACATATTGAAGAGGAATTCATTTTCCAAAAGAACATTTAAGATGTATCTTAAAGTAAAATACTTTCAGTGATAGGATAATATCCATTTACCTACAAGGGAGAACAGTTAATACTACTTTTATTCAAATTTATGCACCAACCACTATAGCCAAAGATGAAGAAATTGATTTTTACCAACTCTGCAGTCTGAAACTGACCAAATAAGCAATAAATATCTATTGATAATTATTGGTGATTAGAATACAAAAATTAAAAATAAAGAAGCATTGGTGTTTGGAAAATATGGACGTGATAAAAGAAATAATGCTGGAAATTGCATGATAGAATTTTGCAAGACCAGTGACTTCACGTCAAATACCTTTTTTCAACAACATAAGCAATGACTACACATGGACCTTGCCAGATGGAATACACAGGATCAAACTGACTACATCTGTGTGCAAAGAGGCAATGGAGAAGTTCAATATCATGAGTCAAAACAAGGCTGGGAGCTGACTGTGGAACAGAAGACCAGTTGCTCATATGCAAGTTGAAAGTGAAGTTAAGAAAATTAAAGTAAGTATACAACAACCAAAATATGACCTTGATTATATCCTACCTGAATTTACAGACCATCTGAAGCATGAATTTGACACATTGAACTCCAATGACTGAAGACTCAGACTAATTGTGGGATGATATCAAGAATATCATACATTAAGAAAGCAAAAGGTGGGAATTCTAGTAAAATAGTAGAATAGTCAGAAAAGCTACACAGATCCTCTGCAACAAAGCAATGAGAACCAATTGAAACTGATACAGAAGATGATCCTGGAACCCTGAGCTTTGAAGGGAAGGATAAAGAAGCAGCTTAAATACCAACTAGTAGAAGAGCCTGAATGAAACAGTGACTAAGTAGACAAATGGAATTGCAGACGGTCAGCTGTCCTGAAGGCACAGCCATTTTAAATATTTCCCAATAATAACTGAAGAATTGGCTCTGCTCATCAAGGCTGCATGACTAAGGACTGCATTGGTGTCTGACAACCAGAAGGGGGAATGGAAAGGAGGTAGACAGGCAGATCTGTGGACTTCCAGTGGATCTCCTGATGGTGCAGCAATTTTGGATGTTTGCAAGTGGTGAGCACAACAGTTTTGAGTATGTGCAGGTGGTGTTCTTGCTTGAACTGCAACCTGGGAGTGGGGTCCACCTGTCAGGAACAGCATGGCCACCTGCACTGGAGACTGATGACTAGAGAGGTACAACATTACCTTTGTTACTCTTGTGCTCTCCACCCTCTTGGTGAACAGAGGTGGACCATTCCCCCACCTCCACCCACTTTCTTGACCTGTGGGGGTTCCATCCCAGTCTGTGCCCTGGCAGAGCCTGTGTGCCCTGCCCCACCCTCCAGTGTTTTTTTTTTTTTTTTAATTTTTAAATTATTCTTTTTATCTTCCTCCTTTCTTCTTCTT
>NW_006921724.1:2932342-2975599 GCF_000298275.1 Orycteropus afer afer
TTTTTCTTATTATTTAGTGCATTTCTTTCTTTCTTTTATTTTAGCAATTGTTCTTGTTTGTCTGTGCTGTTTGAGTTTTTAGTCTCTCCTTTTTTGGGGGGCAGATGTGTTTTTTGATTTTTTTTTTTTTTGTCTAACTGAGTGGGAGACAACAACCATTCCCATACAACCCAACCATACCTGATCTCCTGCAGCCACACTCACTGAGTGAGGGCCATCACTTACTTGTGCACCAACTGAACAATAATAGATGATAGCCAATACCAGCTCAACTCACCCCCAACTGCTCTTTACAAACAGCTAAAAGAGATCTGCGTACACACTCATTCTCTATCACACCCATCAGGAGACAGGTGCTGATTGCCTAAGTGCTAACAACTAGCAAATAGAGGACCAGAGTACCCTGCTCACACAGATAGATCAAAACAAAATAAAGGGAAAAAAAATTCTTGTGCAAATCACACTAACATACTACCACAAATTAAAAAATAAATACAACAACAGCACAATGTCTTGGAGACAATAGATCCTCACAATCCACACAAAGAAGATAGTGTAGTAGAAACAAGGGACCAGACTACAAACCCAACAAACATCCCTAAGGAAGAAGCAGCATTGGAACTCTCTGGTAAGGAATTCAAAAGAATTATATTTGGGTGCCTTCAACTGATTGAGAGACAGATCAAGGAAAATACTGACAAGATCAAGGGAAACACTGACAAAATGACAAAAAACACAGACAAAACTCTACAACAATACAAGAACAATACAATACAAGGGAAACAGTACAAGAACAAATTGACAGAATAAACAAAAAATAGAAATGATACAAAAACAGCAAACAGAAATTGAAAAGATTAATACTAAGATTTCAGAAATACATAACACACTGAAAGGGCAAAGAAGTAGAATTGAACCAATGGAAGACAGAATTAATGAGATTGCGAACAAACACCTCAAAACTACTTTGTTAAGGGATCAGTCAGACAAAAGACAAAAACATAATGAAGAAAGCCTAAGATTCATGTGGGATACCATTAAGAGGAATAACCTACATGTAACTGGAATTCCAGAACAGGAAGAGACAGGTAAAACCACAGAGAAAACTGTCAAATATTTGTTTGAAGAGAATTTCCCTAACATGATGAAAGATGAGAATATGTCTATTCAAAAAGTTCAATGAGCCTCAAACTGGATAGACACCAAAAGAAAATTACCAAGACATATCATCATCAAACTCACCATAACCAAAGGCAAAGAAAGAATCCTGAAAGCACTATGGGAAAAATGAAAGTTTACTTATAAAGGGCAACCAATAAGACTAAGCTCTGATTTCTCAGCAGTAACAATTCATGTGAGAAGCCAATGGAATGACGTATATAAAACCTTGAAAGAAAAAAAAAATTAAAACAAGAATTATATACCCATAAAAATTATCTATCAGTACATGTGTGAAATTAGATTTCCAGATAAGCAGAAATTAAGAAATTTGTTTAAACCAGAGCAACTTTGCAAAAGATGCTAATGGGTGTCCTTTGGACAGAGAACCAATAAGAACAAACAATAGGCAATGATTAACACACAGGATG
Organism: Orycteropus afer afer; assembly: GCF_000298275.1. Taxonomy (NCBI): domain Eukaryota; kingdom Metazoa; phylum Chordata; class Mammalia; order Tubulidentata; family Orycteropodidae; genus Orycteropus; species Orycteropus afer. The sequence continues at coordinate 2,933,932 of NW_006921724.1, forward strand.
GTATAACTCAATTAACCAAACAGCCAAAGTAAAATTAACTTACAAGACTATAAAAAAGGAACCAGAGACATCAATTTGTAAATTAGGATGACTAAAAACCAAAAAGAGAGAATAGTGTAGTTACAGAAATTCTAAGAGGTGAGGAACTCAAAACAATCATGAGATAGAACAGACAGTTTTGAATTTGGGAAGAAAATAATAAATCACAGGGTAACCTTAAAGAAAAATAATAAACCTTCAAATCAAAATTAAAAAGAGGAAAACACAAATATATAGCAAATAATAAAACAACAGCAATGAAGAAAATGATAGCATGACTCATAAACAAAATGAGCTCAGAATAGAAAATTATATGGAATAAAGAAATAAGCAACACCACACACACACACAAACACATAACAAAATAAAACACATAACCATCAATAAATTCATCTTTGTCAAGATTTATATTGAATGTCAGCAGATTAAATGCACCATTGAAGAGGCAGAGAGTTGCAGACTGGAGTGAAAAAAAAAAAACATGATCCATCGATATGCTGTCTATAGGAGACTCATCTTAGAGACAAAGACAAAAATAAACTAAAAATCAATGTTGGGAAAAGATATATCAAGCAAAGGGCAACCAAAAGAGAGCAAGTGGGCAATATAAATTTATGATAAAGTAGACTTTAAGACAAAAACAACATAAAAAACAAGGAAGGACATTATATAATGATTAAAGGACCAGTTGAACAAGAGGACATACCATAATAAATATCTATGCACCCAATGAAAGAGCCCAAAATACGTAAAGCAGACTTTAAGAGAATTGAAAAGACAAATTGTTACTCCACAGTAATAGCATGAGACTTTATTACACCACTTTCAATAAAAGATAGAACTGGAAAGAAACCCTACAAAGACACAGAAGAACTAAGCAATATGATCAACCAACTTGACCTTATAAATATCTTCAGAACACTTCACCCAACAACAGCAAAATATATATATTTTTCCAGCACACATGGAACATTCTTAGAACTGACCATATGTTAGGCCACAAAGGAAGCCTCAATAAATTTTAAAAAATTGAGATAGTGTAAAGTAACTTCTAAGATCATAATGCTATAAAATTAGAAATCAACACTAGGGAGATCAGTGGAAAAACAGCAAATATATGGAAACTGGATAACACTCTCCTTAAAAATGATTAAGTAATAGAAGAAATAAGATATGAAATTTAAAAATCCCTTGAATCAAATGAGAATAAAGACAACATACCCAAATCTTTGGGACACAACAAAATGCAGTGCTTAAAGGCCAATTTATAGTAATAAATGCACACATCAAAAAAGAAGAAAGAGCCAAAATCAACACCTTAACCCAACATCTCCAACAATTAGAAAAAAAGCCTACAATCACCAGAAGAAAAGAAATAATAAAGATTTGAGCAGAAATCAATGAACCAGAAACTAGAATGACATTAGAAAAACCAACAAGATTAGAATTTGGTCTTTTGAAATGATTAATAAAATCGACAAACCACTGGCAAACTTAACAAAGGAAAAGGAAGAGAAGATGTAGATAACACAAATAAGAATTTGAAAGGGAGACGTCACAACAGAACCAAGAGAAATAAAAAGAATAATATCAAGACATTGTGGAGAACTGTACTCCAACAAATTTGAAAAACAAGAAGGAAGAAACAAATTTCTAGAAACACACTATTTACCTAAACTAACACAGACTGGGGTAGAAAACTTGAAAAGACCCATAATAAAAGAAGAAATTGAACAGATGGAAACAATCTAAATGTCCATCAACAGATGAATGAATAACCAAACTATGGTACATTCACACAATGGAATACTATGCTACATTAAAGGACAATGAAGAATATGTGAATCATCTCATGATGTGGATGAGCCTGGAAGACATTATGATGAGTAAAATAAGTCAATCGTAGAAGGACAAATATTGTATGAGTCTGTTACTGTAAAAAGTCAAGGAAGGGTTTGCTTAGAGAAGGAAACTCACTTTGTAGGTTACTGGAGTTGGGAGGGAAAGGAGGGCATAATTTCAGACTAGTTAGGGGCCACATACTGAGTTGGGTAAGAAGAGGGATGGTATGGAAAGAATCTGTGACCACCACGGTAACACTGGGGACAGGAAGGACACCAAATTGTGCACAATAAGATATAGACAACAGAGGCCAATACCAGTATATCCACAATATTGCATTACCATTAAGACCAAACTCCTATGCATATGAGAGCTGGACAATGAATAAGGAAGACCTAAGAAGAGTTGATGCTTTTGAGTTGTGGTATTGGTGAAGAATGCTGAAGGTACCATGGACTGCCAAAAGAACTAATCTGTTCTGGAGGAAGTGCAAGAGTTGATCCTTTTGAGTTGTGGTGTTGGCGAAGAATGCTGAAAGTACCATGCACTGCCAAAAGAACTAACAGATCTGTCCTGGAGGAAGTGCAGCCAGGATGCTCCTTGGAAGTGAGGATGGTCAGACTTCATCTCACCTACTTGGGTCATGTTGTCAGAGGAGACCATTCCCTGGAGAAGGATATCATGCTTGGTAAGGTGGAGGGTCAATGAAAGAGGTGAAGGCCTTCAATGAGATGGATTGACACAGTGGCTATGACAATGGGCTCAAGTATAGCAAGGATCGTGGAACTGGCATGGGATTGGGCGGTGTTTGTTCTGCTGAGCATGGGGTCGCTATGAGTTGGAAATGACTTGATGGCACCTAACAACAACATTAACACCAAACACCAGGCTACAGATAAACACATAGACAACTGAGAAGTTCAGATGGGGGTCAGTGAAAAAGAATATATTCTAGACCAATGATAGATCCAGCTGAGGCTAATCTTTCACAGATACTAGTGATACAAAATACCACAATCATTACAGAAGCAAGAGAAGACAGACATAGTGTAATCCCTCATAGACAGCCTGACACTATGGGAGAGAGATCCACTGGACCTGCCAACTCAGAACCATAGTATTGGGGGACACCAGACTCAATTGGCACAACAAAATACATAAAAAATCTTGTTCCACAACCTACATTGGTGAGTAGCGACTGCAGTCTTAAAAGCTTTCAAGCGGCCATCTAAGATGCAGCTAATAGTCTCCTATCATCAGAAGCAAAGAAGAATGAAGAAAAGCAAGGACATTTGGAAACAATCACCCTTAGGATATGATGGACCTTGAGACCAGAAGAACAAGATGGTGCCTTGCTACCGATGCCAACCACTCAGGAAGGGATCAAAACTGGAGATTCTGGATAGAGAAGGAAGAAAACCATGGAACAAAATCCAAAAACATAATAATGACCAGAATTACTGGTCAGATGGAGTCTGGTGGGACCCCCAAGACTATGGCCCTTGGATAAAACTCACTCTCAAGGGCTGGCTCTCTGCCCAACAGTAAATAGGACTTAAATGTAGAACACTCAACCCACAGTGATGTGCCCACCTACTCTTTGGAGATGCATCTCTTAGAGCAATTAGCTATGGGGCACCAGAGGGACAACAGTCACATGGATGAAAAGCTGGACAGAAGGGAGTGAATAACTAAGAAGGGCACAGGGTGGGAGAGATGATTGGGAAGGGAGAGGAGGAGAAAGGGTTAGGGTTGGGGATAGTAATTGGGGAGTGAAACCAAATGTGCATGAAATGTTGAATGTAAAACAAATTCTGCTCTGTAAATTTGTACCTAACGTACAAGTAAAAAAAAAAAAAAAAAAAAAAAAAAGTCATAGCCCAGATGGATTCACTGGAAAGTTCAACAAATCTTTCAGAGAAGAGCTGAAACCAATATTATGCAAACTATTCCAGAACATAGAAAAGGATGGAATCTTCCCAAACTCATTTTATGAAGCAAGCATAACCCTGATACCAAAACTAAACAAAAACACCACTAGGAAGGAAACCTACAGAGCAATATCCTATCTATGAATATAGATGCAAAAATCTTCAACAAAATTCTAGCCAATAGACTACAATAACATATCAAAATACAATACATACAATACATGATGTATCAACAATACAATACATCAAAAAATACAATACTCAATGTATCAATAATACATCATGGCTAAGTGAGATTCATACCAGGTATGCAAGGGTGGTTCAACATTAGAAAAACAGTCAATACAATCCATCACATAAGTAAAATAAAGGACAAGAATAACATAATATCAATAGATGCAGAAAAAGGATTTGATAAAATGCAACATTTATTCCTCATAGAAACTCTCAGAAAAATAGGAATAGAAGGGAAATTCCTCAACATAATAAAGGGCATATATGGTAAACCAACATCCAACATTATATTCTACATGGAGAGAGACTGAATCCATTCCCCTTCTGAATAGAAACTAGACAAGGATGCCCTCTATCTCCACTTCTATTCAAAATTATATCAAAAGTCTTTGCCAGGGCAATAAGGCAAGAAAAGTAAATCAAAGGCATCCAAATTGGTAAGGAAGAAGTAAAACTATCTCTATTTGCAGATGATATGATTCTATAATAGAAAACCCAGGAGACTGAGCAAGAAAACTATTGGAACTTGTTGAAAGATTTATCACAGTGGCAGGAAGAAAGATCCACACAAAAAAAATCAGTTGGATTTTTCTACACCAGCAAGAGGTCTCAGAAAAGGAAACAAGGACATTAATACCATTTACAATAATTACCAAAAAGATATTTGGGAATAAATATTAGCAGGAACACAAAAGACTTATACAAAGAAAATTACAAAACACTACTTCAAGAAACTATAAGAGATATACATAAATGGAAAAACATACCATACTCATGGATAGGAAGATTGAACATTGTGAAAATGTCAATACTATCCAAAGCAATCTATACATTCAATGCAATCCAATCCAGATTCCATCCACATTCTTTAAAGACATGGAAACATCAATCACTAATTTTATATGGAAAGGAACCATTGTGGCAAATGGTATGGCGTTTCATTTAAAAAATGAAAATAGAAATACCATTTGACCCAGCAATTCCACTACTAGGAATATTTCCTAAAGTGAGAGGCAGGGCACGAACAGACATATGCACATTTATGGTCATCGCAGCACAATTCATTATAGCAAAGAGATGGAAACAACCTAAATGCCCATCAACGGATAAATGGATAATCACATTATGGTACATTCACACAATGGAATACTATGCTACATTAAAGAGCAATGAAGGATATGTGAATCATCTCCCAACATGGATGAGCCTGGAGGACATTATGCTGAGTGAAATAAGTCAATCACAGAAGGACAAATACTTTATGAATCCATTACTGTAGAAATACAAAGAAAAGTTGTTATTTATTTATTTTTTTTAAGAATGGGAATTCACTTCATAGGTTATTGGGGTGGGGAGGGAAAGGGAGGATTAATTTCAGGCTAGTTGGGGGCCACACACTGATGTGGGCAAGGGAAGGGATGATATAGAAAGAGTCTGTGACCACCCTGATAACATTAGGAAAAGGGAGGACACCGAATTGTGCACATAAGACATAGACGACAGAGTCTAATACCAGTATATCCACAATACTGCATTACCACTAACACCAAACACCAGGATACAGATAAACACATAAACATCTGAGATGATCAGATGGGGGTCAGTGAATAGGATATCTAGACCAAGGATAGAGTCAGCTGAGGCTAATATTGCACAGATACCAGTGATATAAAACACCTGCAATTCTTACAAAAACAAAACAAGACAGACAGAATGAACCCTCACACACAGACACTGTGGGAGAAAGATCCACCAGATATACTGATTCAGGACCATATACTGGGAGACACCTGACTCAATTAGCACAATATACTTAAAAATCTCCTTCCTCAAGCTACATTGTTGAGTAGTGACTAGGGTCTTAAAAGCTTTCAAGCGGCCATCTAAGATGCAGCTAATGGTCTCCTATAGTCAGAAGTGAAGAAAAGTGCAAAAAATCAATGGCATTTGGAAGCAATCAGTTCTAGGACATCATGGCCCTCAAGACCAGAAGAATTAGATGGTGCCCAGCTACCAATGCCAACCACTCGGGAAAGGATCAAAACTGGAGATCCTGGATAGAGTGGGAGGAAAAGTGTGGAACATAATCCAAAAACACAATAATGACCAGAATTACTGGTCGGATGGAGCCTGGTGGGACCCCCAATACTATGGCTCTGGAATATATTTTGGACCTGGAATAAAACTCACTCCCAGGGACTGTCTCTCGGTCCAATAGTAAACACGATGTACATACAGACCACTCAACCCAGGGTGATGCACTCACACACTCTATGGAGATGCATCCCTTGGAACAATTGACCATGGGGCACCAGAGGGGCAACATTCACACAGAGGAAATGCAGGACACAGAGGAATGCTTAACTATGAGGGGCACTGGGAGAGTGGTGGTTAATGGGCAGGAAGGGGAGGAGACTGGCTAGGGTTGGAGATGGTAATTGGGGAGTGAAACTAAATGTACATGAAATGTTTAATGTATAACAAACTCTGCTCCGTAAACTTGCACCTAAAATACAATTAAAAAAGAGAGAGAGAGAGAGAAATAAATAAAGACATGTTGTTGTTGTTATGTGCCCTCGAGTTGGACCTGACTCATAGCAATCCCTCCTTGGGTTTCCAAGGCAGTATCATTACAGAAGTAGATTGCCCCTTTTTCCTTCCGAGGAGTGGCTAGTGAGTTTGAACCGTCAGCCTTCTGGTTAGCAGTCAAGTGCCTTAGGTACTACGCTACCAGAGCTCCCCAAATAAAGACATGGAAACATCAATCACTAATTTTACAAGGAAAGGAAAGAGACCTCAGACAAGCAAAGCACTAATGAAGGAGAAGAACAAAGTAGGAAGTCTCACACTCCTGATCTCAAAACCCAAGCCACAGCCATAGTTGTCAAAACAGCCTGGTACTTGTGCAATGACAGACACATAGACCAGTGGAGCAGAATTGAGAACCTAGAAAACGATCCATCAACCTATGGCCAGCTGATCATTGACATAGGATTGAAACCCATTAAATGGGAAAGAGATAGCCTCTTTCACAAATGGTGCTGGCAAAACTGGATATATATTTGGAAAAAAAAAAAATGAAACAAGATCCATACCATACACCATACACAAAAAATGAACTCCAGATGGATCAAAGACTTAAATGTTAAGCCTAAAACTATAAAGTTCATCAAAGAAAAAATAGAGGCAAACTTAGGGGCCTTTGTTTATGGCATAAATAGACCATCAAGCATAACCCAAGATGCACAAACAGCAGCAGATAAACTAGATGATTGGGACCTTCTAAATAAATTCTTACATGTATCAAAAGACTTCTCCAAAAGAGTAAAAAGAGAACCTACAGAATGGGAAAAAATATGTTCAGCAATGACATATTAGACAAAGGACTTAACTCTAAAATAAATAGAACATACCAAAATCTCAAAATCAAAAAGACAAACAATCCAATTAAAAAATAGGCAGAAGATATGAACAGACACTTCACCAAAGAAGATATCCAGGCAGCCAACACTTGAAGAAATGGTCACAATCTTTAACTATTAGAGAGATGCAAATCAAAACAACCATGAGATACCATCTTACCCCAGCATTAATAGCAAAGTTCAACAAGACAGGAAAAAAAAAAAAAAAATGCTGGCAAGGATGTGGAGAGATTGGGACTCTCCTACACTGCTGGTGGGACTGTAAAATGATACAACCACTGTGGAAATCAGTATGTCAATTCCTTAAAAAAATGGAAATAGAAATACCATTTGATACAGCAATCCCATTACTAGGTATACATCCTAAAGAAATGAGAGGCAGAACGCAAACAGATATAGGCTCAGCCATGTTCATTGCAGCACTATTCACAACAGCAAAGAGATGGAAACAACCTAAGTACCCATCAACTGAGGAATGGATAAACAAAGTGTGGTACATACACACAGTGGAATATTATGTAACCCTAAAGAATAATGTAGAATTGGGCATCCTTGTCTGGTTCCTGTTCACAAGGGGAATGGTTTCATTCTCTCCCCATTGAGAATAATATTGGCTATTGGTTTTGCATATATGTTCTTTATTACATAGAGGAAGTTTCCTTCTATTCCTATTTTGCTGAGAGTTTTGATCAGGAATGGGTGTTGTATTTTAGCAAACACCTTTTCTGCATTGATTGATTTGATCAAGTGGTTCTCTTCTTTTGTTTTATTTATGTGGTGGATGACATTGATTGTTTTTGTAATGTTGAATCATCTTTGCATACTTGGCATGAACCCCACTTGGTCATAATGTATTATTCTTTTGATATGTTGTTGGAATCTACTGGCTAGGATTTTGTAGAATATTTTTGCCTATATTCATGAGGAATATTGGCTTGCAGTTTTCCTTTTTAGTGATGTCGTTGGTTTTGGTATCAAAGTTATGCTTGCTTCCTAAAATGAATTTGGGAGGACCCCATCTTTTTTTATATACTGGTATAGTTTGGGGAGCTCTGGTGGTGTAGTGCTAAGGCATTTGAAGGCTAACCAGAAGGCTAGTGGTTCAAACCCACCAGCCACTCCTCAGAAGGAAGGTTGGGCAATCTACTTCTGTAGGGATACCACCCTGGAAACTCAGGGAGGGATCACTATGAGTCACGTCCAACTCGACAGCAGTGTGTGTGTGTATATGTGTGTGTAATAGTTTGAGTAGGATTGGTGTCAGCTCTTCTCTGAACTTTTGGTAGAATTCTCCAGTGAAACTATCTGGGCCAGGGCTTTTTTGTTGTTGTTGGAAATTTTTTATGACTTGTTCAATTTCTTCTTTTGTTATGGGTCTGTTGAAATTTTCCACCTCAGCCTGTGCTAGTTTAGTTAAGTAGGATGTTTTTAGAAATTTATCCATTTATTCTAGATTTTCAATTTTGTTGAAGTACAGTTCTTCATAGTATCCTGACATTATCCTTTTGATTTCAGTTGATTCTTTTGTGACAGTGCCCAATTTGTTTCATATTTGTGCTATTTGTAATTTTTCTCTCTTTTCCTTTGTTGAATTTGCCAATGGTTTGTCAATTTTATTAATCTTTTCAAAAAACCAACTTCTCGTCTTGTTGATTTTTTTCTATTGTCCTATTTTCTGTTTCATTTATTTCTACTCAAATCTTTATTATATTCTTTCTTCTGGAGTCTTAGGCTTTTTTTCTGCTCTTTTTCTATTTGTTGGAGATGTTGGGTTAAGGTGTTGATTTTGGCTTTTTCTTCTGTTTTGATGTATGCATTTATTGCTATAAATTGGCCTCTGATCACTGGTTTTGGTGTGTCCCAAAGATTTTGGTATGCTGTGTTTTCATTCTTGCTTGATCAAGGAATTTTTAAATTTCATTTTTTTTTTATTTCTTCTATTAGCCAGTAGTTTTTAAGGAGGGTTTTATTCAGTTACCACATGCTCTTTTTCTATTGATCTCCTTATTGTTGGTTTCTATTTTTATAGCATTGTGACCTGAGAAGATGCTTTGCAGTATTTTAATGTTTTTAAATTTATTGAGGCTTGCTTTGTGGACTAACATATGGTCTATCCTGGAGAATGTTTCATGTGCATTGGAAAAGAATGCTGTTGTTGGGTGAAATTCTCTGTAGATGTTTACAAGGTCAAGTTGGTGAATTGTATTGTTTATTTCTTCTGTGTCTTTGTTGAGTTTCTTTCCAGTTGTTCTATCTTTCGTTGAAAGTGGTGTATTACAGTCTCCTACTATGACTCCTACTAAGGAGTCAACTATTTGTCTCTTCAATTCTGCTAAAGTCTGATTTATGCATTTTGGAGCTTTTCTATTGAGGACATAGATATTTATTATGGTTATGTCCTCTTGTTCACTCGATACTTTAATCATTATACAATGTCCTTCCTTGTCTCGTATAGTGTTTTTTGGTTTAAAGTCAATTTTATCAGAAAGTAATATTGTCATTCCTCCTCTTTTTTGATTGCCATTTTCTCCAACCTTTGATTTTTATCTTTGTCTCTAAGGTATGTCTTTTGTAGACAGCATATTGATGGGTTATGTTATCTAGTCTGCAACTCTCCACCTCTTGAGTAGTACATTTAACCCATTTACATTCAGTGTAATTATTGACAAGCATGAATTTGTTGCTGTCATTTTGTTATGTGGTTTTTCATGATGTTTTGATTTCTTTGTTCCATATAATTTTCTCTGCTGAGCTCATTTTGTTTATGAATCATGTTATCATTTCCTTTGTTGCTATTGTTTTAATATTTGCTAAATATTTGTGTTTGTCTTCTTTTTTATTTTGAGGTGAAAGTTTATCATTTTTCTTTGTGGTTACCCTGTGGATTTGTAAGTTTCTTCCCAAGTTTAGGACAGCCCATTCTTTTTGCAATTGTCCTCACTTCCTCAACCACTTAAAAAAGTTTTGTAACTACATTATGTTTTCCTCTCTTTTTGGTTTGTGATTGTCCTCATTTGTCAATTGATGTCTCTGGTACCCTGTTCACAGTCTTGTAAGCTTATTTTACTTGGATACTTCTGTAATTGGATTGGTTTCTGGGTTATGTCATCATGTGTGTTAATGGTCAGTTGTTTTCTGGTGTTGTTTCTCTGTCCAAAGGACTCCCTTTAGCATATTTTGTAAAGTTGGTCTGGTTTTAACAAATACCCTTAATTTCTGCTTATCTGGAAATGTCCTAATTTTACCATCATATTTCAGGGATGATTTTGCTGGGCATATAGGTCTTGTTTGGAAATTATTTTCTTTCAGTGTTATATATATAATCCCATTGCCTTCTCTTGGTGAATGTTTTGTTATGCATATTTTCACCACAAAAAAATGTGAGGAAAAAAAAAAAAAAGAAATTAAAAGGTCATTAAAAAGACAGGAAAAGAAAAAAAGCCCAAAAGAGATGTCAGAAGAGACTTTGAATCTTGATTTTGAAAGAAAATAGCTAAAGTGAATGGAAGGAAAAATGAAATAAAATAAAGAAAAGATTTCAACAGATGGCTCAATAAGACAAAGTAAAGTATTGCAATGAAATATGCAAATACATGGAATAAGAAAATTAAAGGAGAAGAACATGGTCAGCATTTCTCAAGCTAAAAGAACTGAGGACAAATTCAAGCCTTGAATTACAATATTGAAGGAATCTATGGCCCAAATATTGAACAATGCAGGAAGCATCAAAAGAAGATGGAAGGGCTACACATAGACACTGTATCCAAAAGAATTGCTCAACATTCACCCATTTCTGGAGGTAGCATATAATCAAGAACCAATGGTAATGAAAGAAGAAGCCCAAGCTTCACTGAAAGCATTGGTTAAAAAAACAAGGCTCCAAGGATTGATGGAATACCCTCTGAGATGATTCAACAAATTAATGCAGCTCTGAAAGTGCTTAATCATTTATGGCAAGGAATTTGAAAGACAGCCATCTGGACAATCAACTGGAAGAGATTCAGGGTGTGCTCACTGCAGAGAAAGGTGATCCAACAAAATATGGAAATTATCAAACAATAACATTAAAAGTTCATGCAAGTAAAATTTTGCTGGAAATCATTCAGAAACAATTTCAGCAGCACATTGACAGGGAACTTCCAGAAATTCAAACGGAAGAGGATATGGAACAAGGGATATCATTGCTGATGCCAGGTGAATCTTGACTGAAAGCAAAGAATGCTAGAAAGGTGTTTTATTGACTATGCAAATGTATTTAACTGTGTGGATCATAACAAACTATGGATAACATTGTGAAGAATGGGGATTCCAGAACACTTAAATGTGCTCATGAAGGATCTGTACACAGACCAAGAGTCAGTCATTTGACAGAGAAAGGGGATACTGCATGGTTTAAAATAAGGAAAGGTGTGCATCAGGGTTTTATCCTTTCATCGTACTGATTCAGTTTGTGTACTGAGCAAATAACCAGAGAAGCTGGACTATATGAAGAAGAAAACACTATCAGGATTGCAAGAAGATTCCTTAACAACCTGCAGTATGCAGATGCCACAACCTTCCTTTCTGAAAGTGAAGAAGACTTGAAGCACTTACTGATGAAGATCAAAGACTACAGTCTTCAGTATGGATTGCACCTCAACACAAAGAAAATAAAAATCCTCAAATATGAACCAAAAAGTAACATCATGGTAAATGCAGAAAAGATTGACATTGTCAAAGATTTCCTTTCACTTGGATCCACAATCAGCATGCATGGAAGCAGCAGTCAAGAAATCAACAAATGTATTGGACTGGGTAAATTTGCAAAACACCTCATTAAAGTGTTAAAGCTCAAAGATGTCACTGAAGACCAAGGTATACTCAACTGAAGTCATGGCTATTTTCAGTTGTCTCATATGCCTATGAAAGCTGGACAATTACTAAGAAGATCAAGAAGAATTGATGTCTTTCAGTTGTGGTGTTGGGGAAGAATACTGAAAATACTGTGGACTGTCAGAAGAATGAACAAAAGTGTCTTGGAAGAAGTGCAGCCAGAATATTCCATATAAGTGAGAAAGGCCAGACATCATCTCACCTATTTTGGTCATGTTGTCAGAAAGGACTAATACCTGGAGAAGGATATTATACTTGGTGAAGTAGAGGCTCAGAGAAAAAGGGAAAGACCTTCAAGTAGATTGCTAACACAGTGACTACAACGATGGACTCAAATATAGTGAGAATTTTGAGGATGGTGCAGGACAGGGCAATATTTCATTCTGTTGTATATAGGACCGTTATGAATCAGAGCCAACTTCAGGGCACTGAACAACAATGACATAAGGAAACTTCTGTGGCCCATTTTTTTAAAAAATCTTGCCAGTCAAGGCAATGATAAAAACAAATAACCATTCAGTCTACTCCAACTCAGGCAACCCCATATGTCTCAGAGAAGAATTGTGCTCCATAGGATTTTCAGTGACTGATGTTTCAGAAGCAGATCTCCAGACATTTCTTCCAAGGTGCCACTGGCTAGGCTTGAACTTCCATTTTTTGATTACCAGGTCATAACATTAATTATTCAGACTTCCACTCCTTGGAAGGAAGATGGGGCAATCTACTTCCGTAGTGATACTGCCTCGGAAACCCAAGGAGGGGTCGCTATGAGTCGGGTCCGACTTGACGGCATATAACAACAACAACAACAACAACCCAAAACAAAACAAAACAAAAACTCACTGCAGTAGAGTTGATTTTGACTCAGAAATCCCTCCTTGGGATTCTGAGGCGGTATCTCTACAGAAGTAGATTGCCTAGTCTTCCTTCCAAGGAGTGGCTGGTGAGTTTGAACCACCAGCCTTCTGGTTAGCAGTCAAGTGCCTTAGGCACTATGCCACCAGAGCTCCTTACCCAAGGCAAATATAATCCTCATATTTATTTTCCAAATTTCACGTTCTGATTCAAACTCAAAATTTACAATCTTAGCATTTTAAGGAAGTCCTTTTTTTTTTCTCTCTCTCTTTTACTGAGTTCTTTACCTCTTCTCCTGTGTAGGTAAGTAGCCTTGAGAATCATGAATCTAATTCTAGACTTTCTTTCCTATACTAGCCTCCTTAGTCTGACTCCCCTCATCACACTTCTCTGTTTCTCTCTTGTATTATGTGTCTTTCTCTTTCCAAAACAGGTAGCTTCTGAGCTAGGTCTTTTCCAAACCTAGCATTAGGAGCATTAGGAGAGAAATGTTTTACTCTTGTCACCAATTGCAGGAGGCCAAGATAAACTTGTGCAATAAAATATGTGGTGCAATTTCGAGTCTTCCTTCATTGCAATTAAGAATAACACTCTTCGATCAGTGTCAGACTCAAATTCATCTGGCAGTTATTGGCTGAGATTGTCATTGTGAGAAGAAGCTTTCAAAGTGCGGTCGTTATGGGTTGATGAATTGATTCGTTAGCAGTGAGGTTGTTTTTTTTTTTAATTCAATCATAAAATTTGCTGACCACAATTTTTCTAAACAATAAAGGAAAGATGTTGATACTGGTGTTGGTGCTTGTTGTTCTTGCTTATTCAGTGGCCTTTTCCTGGGGGAAAAGTCTTATGCTATCTGGTGCTGATGGACTGCCAATCCCAAGACTCACCTCTCTGGCTACAGGAGTGGACATGTAATTCAGGCCTTGCCAATGATAGTGATCCATCCTCTTAGCAAAAGAGACTGGCACAAGGCTGGGGCTGTGACTCCAGTTAGGTCAACTAATCCCTGTCTCTGGGGTTTTACTTATAGATGATGTGAGAAGAAACAAACAACAAAATGTCTGTCTCCTTTGATCATGAGCTTAAAACTACTTCTGGTGGCCATGTTCTCTATCACAAATATCTCTACTCTTTTTTGTAGTTGGAAAGAATAAACCAAAGAAAGTCAGGCATAAGTAGTGAGGGGGGTGCAAGAGAGAGGAAGAGAGTTACTAACTGATGACACTCCAGGAAATCCTCACCCCTGACATTCTTGAGATCAACTGTACCCCTAGAATTTAAAAAGGAAATATATTGGTACACATAACAGGGATGTTATGTGTACCAATATATTTCCTTTTTAAATTGGCATTTATTGGCAGTTTTGGCTGAGTTTCCATCATTTGAAAATTTAAAAGTTCTGGTTAAATAAAATATCTCCCTTATAAGAGATATTTTCATGTTGTCAGAAAGGACCATTCCCTGGAGAAGGATGTCATGCTTGGTAGAGTGGAAGGTCAACGAAAGAGGGGAAAGCCTTCAACGAGATGGATTGACATGGTGGCTGCAATGATGGGCTCAAGTATAGCAGGGATCATGGGGCTGGCGCAGGATTGGGCAGTGTTTGGTTCTGCTGTGTATGGGGTTGCTATGAGTTGAAATGACTTGATGGCACCTAACAACAACATACCATGTCTGGAAAATGACAAATACTTAATAATTTATGTCTAATCATATTGGTATATTTGTCTATATTTCTAGGTCCTGAATACCTAAATACATTGTGGTCTGCATGGACCAGCAGAGTCCCTCAGTGTTGCAAACAGTTAAACACTCAATTACTAAGTGAAAGATAGATGGTTTGAATTCACACAGAGGTGTCTTGTAAGAAAGGTCTGGTGATTTCCTTCTGGAAAATTAGCCATTGAAAACACTATAGAGCACAGTTATATTCTGACACATATGGGGTCTCCCTGAGTCAGAATGGACTCAATGGCAACTGGTAGATAGGGTAGTATTGATCAATAAGATCAGCATCATTAGGAACTGTTAGAAATGCTCAACCTCAGACCTCTCCTCAGACCTGTTTGAACAGAATATGTATTAGGCAAGATCCATGCATGCTTTATATGCTAAGCCAAGTGTAAAAAGAACTGGCTTGGTATACTGGAAGTTCTTTGATGGAATGTCTGAGGAAATAAGCTGTTACAAATACTTGTCTTATTAATTCCAAACAGACACTCAGACATGTGCCATTGCTCTCAGAGGTTAGGAAATCAATGAGATAAATAAAAACTTCACAAGTTAAAAGAAATCATCAGTGAGAATATCACTAGAAAACACTTTAAAACCTAGAAGACTTAGTCTACCACCTGGTTTTCTCAGAACCTGAAAAAGATTGTGACTTAAGTTCATCTTGTTTCTTTGATAAAGAACTCTGGTGGTGTAGTGGTTAAAACATTTGTGGCTAACCAAAAGGTCAGTGGTTTGAACCCATCAGCTGCTTTGTGGGAGAAAAATGAGACAGTCTGCTTTCATAAATATTTACAGACTTATAAACTGTATGGGGCAGTTCTACTTTCTCCTGTAGGGTTGCTATGAGTTGGAATCAACTTGATGGCAGAGGATTTTTTTTTTTTTTTTTGGCTTAGTGAATTCTATATATCTAACAGGATGCCCACAGGCATCTTAAATTAACTACAAAGAGGTCTAGGTCTGAAAGAAGAACTGATGCATTCAAATTTTGATGTTGTCAAAAAATATTGGATATATCATGGAGTGTCAGAAGACTGAACAAAGCAGTCTTAGACAAAACACAACCAGAATGCTTCTCAGAAGCAGGATGATAAGACTTAGACTTGCTTGCTTTGCACATGTCATCAGGAAAGACCAATCACTAGAAAAGGACATAATGTTTGGTAAAATAGAGGGTTAGCAAAAACGAAGGAAACCCTCAATGAGGTGGACTGACACAATAACTACAAGAGTAGATTCAAATATATCCAAAATCATGAAGATGGCCTAGGGCTGGACAATATTTCATTCTGTTATACATAAGGTCACCATGTATCTGAGCCAACTTGATGGCAATTAATAAAAAGGCCCAAGACTCCTCCCTCCTCCTAGGATTCTGATCAAGAATATAGACACAAAGATTACTTTCCAAAAGAGATTAAAACATTGTATTAATGGCCAGATGAGTTCCCATGCCCACCCAAGTATAAACTGTTGGGGGACACAAATTTTATCTGTGCTTGGAGTAGGTCCTCCTATCTGTCTCCTGCATCCATCCTTCCTTGGCACTCATGTGTACATGCACAGATACAGTCAGGTGGACAGACCCCACTCCCCTTCCACTTACCCAGGCCGATCTCATAGATGGGGACCTCCCAAGCACTCAGGAACCAGAATGAAATATAATGGCAGATATCACTTACTACAGAAAGGCGTTCCCTGGGTGGCCAGCTGCAAGGAAAGAGGAAGTGAAGACAGGCCATAATACCTGAACATGAGCAGAGATGACAGGAAAATGAGAGCCTGCTATATTTATGAGGAGAAGGGAGACACCTTGTTAAAGATATATTGACCATGCCCAGTAGTAAAATGACACTATAAATTCTATGTTTCCGCTTCTCGCTTTGGGAGGAATGAAGAGGAGGGTGACAATGATGGAAATATACATTTCAAAATCAATCTCTCCTCCATATAAACACACACACACACACACACATTGTGGGGAAAGGGAGTTTGAGAGCACACATGGTCTTCCTAACTCATCATGCCCCAAACTTTATCTCCTCAGTCCCCTCTATACCCCTCTCCATTTACTCTGCCTTGTGTGCCCCCATTTCAGTTTCTTGCATCAACATCTGCCCTATGCCCAATCAAGAAAAATGGGACCGTGCCTGACTCACCCCATATTTAATTGATATTTAAGATCTTTTCATTCTCCATTAACTTTTTTAATTATTAATGTTACCTCCTTTTAATTTTCATGGTCAAGTTCCTAATTTCAGTTTGCTTTCACATGAGCATTATATTATCCAAATATGATGCCATTATTTCTCTGATGTAAATGCTTCTATGGATTCCTGTCATATTCAGCATGTAGTCAGTTCCTTAGCACCACTCTTAATGGCATAAACCTGCTTTCCTTTCAAGCTTCTGCTCTCTTTACTTGCCTTTCAATCTAAACTGTAGCCATTTTTAAGATTTTGCTGTTTCCTGACCAACCATGTCATAACTCTAAGTTATAAACTCCCCTTTCCACAGCTTACCCATCAGAACTGGGAGAAAAAAGGGCTGAAACCCTCTATTAATGCTTCTCTTTAAGACTGCAAGAAAATAACCTAAATTAAGTACATTCTAGGACTGAATGTTTCAGGCCAGGTCACCATGGAGGTTGCAGGTCAGCCTCATGATACTCTGCATCCCAGGATTTCATGTCAAATCACATAAGTGATATGGTTCCTTGAATGGCTTACAGATTATGACCTTAGTTTCTTAAAGCTGCATAACAAAATACTGCAAAGTGGATGGCTTAAAAGAATATGAATTGATTTTCTCCCGGCTGTGAAAGCCGGAAGTCCAAATCAGGGTATTGGCTATATTGGTTCCTTCTGAGGGCTTTGAGGGAGGAACTGTTTCATGCCTCTCTTCTAGCTTCTGGTAACCGCTGGCAATTCTTGCCATTCCTTTATTGCTTATAAATGTTTCTGCCTCGCTCATCACATGGTGTTTGTTTTTCCTCTGTCTCACGCTCCATGTCTGTTCTCCCCTTTTATAACCACTCAGAAGGGATTAGGATTAGGACCCACTCTACTTTGATATAAGTTTGTTAATGGATAACATCTGCAAAGGAAGACCCTGTTCCTTAAACAAGGTCACATTCACAGATATAGGAGGTTAGAACTTCAACAGATCTTTTGAGGAGGACACAATTCAATCTCTAATATGGCCTCAGATGAGATGATTCACATTCTCATTATTCTTCTGGAATTTATACGTTCATTACTTGTTTAAGAAAATTTGGTTTATTTTTTCTTTAATATCCTCTAGTTTATAAGATGCCATTCTCTACTTGTAATAATTGTTTTGTAGTAAATCAGAGCAAAAAACACTTCTACCTCAAATCTAGAACACTGTCACGTTCTGCTCCCCTCCTGCAGTGTATGAATCTCAGTTGAAGAGACCCTCTGAGCTCTCACTGCAGCACCAATTGGCTCAGTGCTTCTTTCCCCACTTGAGTATGTGCAGGTGTGTAAGGACTTTGCTTGATGGGGTAGTAGATGTTTAGAAAATTGTCTGCTGTCTCCTCAAAACAGGTCTGAAACCTGATTAAGTACCAGAACTTTGAATTGTCTGAGCATTTTTCTAGACAAGATTGGTTTTAAATCAGAAGTGGTGACTGAGTTTCCCTGAAGACTCAGGGTTATTTATACACACACACACACACACACACACACATATATTTCTACCAACAGAAGACATGAAGACTCATGAACATGTTGAATTAGTTCACCTCTGCATATGTAAATGATACTCTGTGGACATCCAACTCAGCAGAAGTCATTCCTGTCATCTGGGAAAGCTTTGACCTCTCTCCTACATGGACCATACTTTTGCTTTAGGTTAAGCTCTGGATCCGGACACAAACCCTTGCTTTGTGGAAAGTAGATTTGTTTTCACCCAAAGCATTCTTCATGATCTGGCCTTTCTTGTGGTGATTGTCTATTAAGTCCCCTGTTTCTATTTTCACCTAGGACAGTGCTTCCATCTGTGAGAGAACAATGAATACTCATCTACTGAAGTTCTGGACAGCTCAGGAAGTTCCAGCAAGTGGGCACTTCATAAACAAAACCCAGTGTCCTGTTAATTATACTCAGAAATATGACTCATACACAAAGAACACTAAGCTAATTGGAAAAATCAGAAAAAAATTAAATTAAGAATGAGGAAGTTAGTTGAGTGAAATCAAAGAAAGATAATAGAAAGAATAGCCATGGTGATGAGAGTGAATTAATAGAATAGGTGGAGTTGGGGGATGATGAGTCCAGGAAGCAATCACAGAAGGTAAGAAACCTAGGTGGAAATTACACTAACATATGAATCATATATATGGAATAACCAGGTTTTTCCTGTGAGATGAAATTTCCAGCCAATTTAGTCCATTTACTAGTTTTGCTGATTTTTTTTTCTCATGAAATTGATGATTGTCAGATTCCATTATCCTCATTAAATTTCCTTGTTTATTTTAAGAATATAATTGACAGATTGGAAGACTGGTGCTAAATAAATAAACCTTTCCTAAAAGTATGATAGAATTTTTTAGGTAGGCTGACTAAGGACTTTCCTCTGCCATCAACAAAGAGAGGGAGATACATAAAATGTTGACATCATTTATAAACTGATAAATTAGGGTACCCTTTGGATTGAAAAGTTCCCAAATCCATTCATCCTCCACCACTACTCCCAGTTATATGTCTTTCTGTTTGTTTTGCCCATCGATTGGGAAAATGAGAGCTAAATCAGCCATCTAGTCTTCTAATCTTACCAAGAAACAGAGAATAATGAAAGAAGAGCAGACAAGGCAAGAAAACTCGGGAAATCTGTTCTTATCCTGATTCTGTCTCTGGCCTCCAACTCAATTGTGCTCCCAACAGCCACTTCCTCCAGGAGTGATGTCTTGCTGTTGAGGGTCCAGAGTATACCCAACACCATCTGGCATCTCTCAGCAGCCTGAGAGGGCAAATCATAGTTGGGTCTATACTGAGGTGCATTGGGGCCAACATTTATTGAGTGAGTTGAGTGCTTGTGTGATTCAGTGGTAGAATTATTGCCTTCCATGTAGGACACCTGGGTTTGATGTCAGGTCAATTCACCTCATGCACAGATACCATCCATCTATCAATGGAAGTTTGCAAGTTGCTATGATGTTGAACAGATTTCAGCAGAACTTCCAGACTAAGACAGACTAGAAAGAAAGGCCTAGTGATCTGCTTCCAAAAATAAGGCAATGAATACCCTTTGTATTACTGCAGTCTGATCTGTAACCTTTTATGGGGATGACATAGGACCAAGAAACATTGTGCATGGAGTCACCATATTTAGAGGCTGACTAAACAGCAGCTAATAACATTGTATTTCAGCACTTTACACACAGTTATCTCACACAGATACTCTGAAAGAATACTCATGGTTTCATTTTAACAGAGGAGCGAACATATAGAAGTTAAACAATTTTCCCAAGTTCTGGTGGTTGTTGTTGTCATGTGCTGTCGAGTCACCTCCAACTCATCATAACCCCTCTTTGGGTTTCCAAGCCAGTATCACTGCGGAAGTAGATTGCCCAATCATCCTTCCAAGGAGTGGGTGGTGGATTTGAACTGCCAAACTTCTGGTTAACAGTCAAATGTCTTAGGCACTACGCCGCTAAAGTTCCCAAGTTCTGGTAAGTAGTAAAATTGAGATTTGAAGCTGCATGATGCCAAAGCCTGTATTTTCTCTAAGCCACATTGCTTATTTCATGAGAGATTTTTTTTTTTTCTGAAACTTGTCCAGATTATATTGTTGTCTTAGAAAAAGAAGCCTGTAATAACACACCATGTCACAATGGGTTAAGGTGCCTATTAGCTTCTACTCTGAGGGAGAACCCAAGTTAGCAGAATTTTCCCTAGATTATTTTATAAGTTTTAGAGCAAGTATCCTTGAAGATATTTTAGGTGGAGCCCACTTCTTGAAAATTCATACCTTTTCATGAGTATCTACTAAAATGAGTTACTGTGTGAGGTGCTTAAGGAGAATGAAGATGCATCCCTGTCTACAGGATTCTCACATTCAAGTGAAAGGAACAAACATGTCCCAGTGAACTTGATATAATACAATGAAAGACCACAGTGGTATGAATGAAACATCACAGGGGAGCCAAGAAAGAACATCATACCTCTAACAAATATTTATTGAATTGTCTCTCTCTCATGCTCAAATACGCTATTTCCAAAATTTGAATTCCAGGATATAGTGAATATCTACTGTTGCTGGTTTTCTGTTCTCTTTTCTCTAACCCTTTGGTGGCATTACAAACTTTTCTTTTGGAAACTGCCCTTCTTCCAATGCCATTCTATGTGACTTCAATATGGTCTGGTCTACTTCCTGCCATGAATTCATGATCCAAGCTGGGCCAATCAGCATAGTCCCTATTCCTGTTCAATGCAAGGTTTCAGAATGGGCATTCAATCCCAGTCAGGCAAGATGGAATTCATCCCAGGATGTCCACTGGATCTATGGGGAAGGAGACACTCTCTTTTATGGTTGCTAAGCAGTAGGATATACACCTGGGCATACCAGACTCCCACAGTGGAGAGTTTGCCTGAGAATGAAACTGACCCAGAAGAAAGATGAGCAAAAGACAAAGATGGAAAGGACCCTGGCTCTGTGTCTCAGGCCCAGCTATGTCTTACCAGACACATGGATTTGCATACACATGATCCAACACAACTAACACAATGTTTACCCTAGGTCATCTCTAAGAGTTTGAGCATCTGCTAATAATGTGATAACTTGACTTACATTCTGGTATTGTTATTGGGTAAATAGCTTTGTTGGGAAGCCCTTGGGGAGGAGAGGTGAGTGGCAGAGCAGGATCCAAACATTCTCAGGTCCTTGGTTATAAAATCAATCATAATACTGTCAAACGTCATCCAAACTCACAACAGAGGTCACAAACTATGTTTCCAAGCTTGTATTTAGGTAGAATTTCTGTTCAATAAGAGCTTTAAGTCATCAATATCAACAGTGATTTGCAGGGCCATATCAATGGCTTTCTCAGAGTAGGAAACTGTTAATGAACGGAAGCTACAAAACCTGAAAAGTGTGAAATGGAAAAATGCCAAAACCTCTGTCTCCTGGGATGCTCTCACACAATCAGTTATTTGCAGTTGTCATCAATGATTTTAATTTAAAGTAAAAACAATCTTTCTTCCTTGCTTTTAAAAGAACAAAGATATGACAAGCCTTTCAAAACATATAAAGTGTTAGTTAAGGAAGTCAGCTTGTTAACCTCTCCACCCCTGTTCACATGGCATACAAAACATTATGTGTCATGCAAAAAAACTTAGCAGACTCATCTAGAAGTTCAAACCACAGATTATGTTTGTGTCCTGTACTAATATGAGAAAGTGTCATTTTGGACAAAATGACAATATATATAAAGTATATTTCTAGTAAGAAATTTTAGCTATGATGGCATAAATCCTTCTGTTACACATTATACTACATTGTGCCTAATGGTTTAAAGAAATTCCAGCCCTGGAAATGATTTCAGATTTAATTTTTGTATTTTTATGCAAACTCTTGAGAGGAACATATTTAATTAAAAAGAAAAAAATTCCCCTCTGTAAGCTTGTCCTTGCCCAGGCTCCATGCAATGTGCTGTGCCCAGTGGCAAGAATAATGCTTAAGCCATTAGTATTATAAATCGCTTAGAAGACAAGGTGTGGATGATTTAAAAGATACATTGAGCTGAACTGAGCAAATTAGGTCTGTTCCTGTTGTTTTATCTTTATTTATTAATGAAAGTAATTCTGTCCTAATATTTGGTATAGCACTCAATCAATCACATTGCATGTAGAGCTCTTCAAACAATTTTAGTTGACTTCTTCCCTCTTCTTCTACTAAGGCAAAGATGTAGCTTACTCTGCGGAAAGTCATGAGGTCAACAGGTACTGGTAATTTCTGCTGTTTAATACATGGGTGGGGTGTCTATAGAGAATCAATTCCTCTGCCCCCCAAAAAAGCTTTGGAATTGCTAAAATAAGTCATAACCAGATCAAAGGAGACACAGTTAAAGTCACTTAAAGGAACAGAATGGTATCCAGGCATAGAGTATGGTGGTGTTGTTGATAGGTGCCATTGAGTTGGCTCTGACTCATAGTGACCCTATGTACAACAGAATGAAACATTGCACAATCCTACGCCAGCCTCACAATCCTTGCTATATCTGAGCCCATTGTTGCAGCCACTGTGGCAATCCATCTTGTTGAGGGCCTTCCCTTTTTTCACTGACCCTCCACTTTACCAAGCATGATATCCTTCTCCAGGAAATGTTCACTTCTGACAAGATGACCAAAGTAGGTGAGATGAAGTCTGTCCATTCTTGCTTCCAAGGAGCATTCTGGATACACTTCTTCCAGGACAGATTTGTTAATTCTCTGGCACTTCATGGTACTTTCAGTATTCTTTGCCAGCACCAAACTCAAAAGTATCAACTCTTCTTCAGTCTTTCTTATTCATTGTCCAGTTTTGACATGAATACAAACAAAACATGAATATGAGGTGATTAAAAATACCATGGCTTTAGGTTAGGTGCACCTTAGTCTTCAAAGAGACATCTTTGTCCTTCAGCACTTTAGAGATCTTTTGCAGCAGATTTGCCCAGTGCAATATAGTGTCTGATTTATTAACTATTTCTTCTATTGGTGTTGATTGTGGAACCAATATGAAATCTTTGACAACTTCAAACTTTTTTCCATTTACGGTGATGTTGCTTATTGGTCCAGTTGTTAGGATCTTTGTTTTCATTATGTTGAGGTGTAATCCATACTACAGAGTGTAATCTTTAATCTTCATCAGTAAGTGCTTCAAGTCATCTTCACTTTCAGCAAGCAAGGTTGTGTCATATGCATACCACAGGTTGTTAATGAGTCTTCCTCCAATCCTGATGCCGTGCTCTTCTCCATATAGTCCATAGAGGATGGTAACTTTTATTTTATTGAAGCATGAGTTTGCTTAAAGAAAGAATGTGACCATAAGAAGTAGCATCAATCATCTCTGTAGGTGAAGAAAAGGAAAGGAGGCAGAGGAACATTGGCAATGCCCATCCAAGCTCTAAGGCCCAAGGGAAGGAACCAGTTAGATTTTCAATGATCTGGTCCCACTGACAGGGCTTGTGCAGTGATGGACAAAAGGGTTAAGAGTCAATGTAGCCATTGATAAGACCATCTCTACTAAGCATGTCACATAAGCAACTACCAACCTCTCTCTCTCTCCCAATGCCAGATTGACCTAGCAATCTTTTGATTATGAAATGGCTTTTTAAGGATTCTACCTAAAGGAAGAAATTATCTTACCTCATGCATTTTGAGTTTTCATGTCTTTGTGATGTAATTTCTCAATATAATTTAGTGTAAGCTCTTCTTTTATCATTGAAATTCCTAGTCACCTTGGATGTACTGATTGTGTTGACTCTAGAAATGTGGCTGGCTATATGACAGCTATTTCTCCTCTGAATTAAATTGTGCCTGTGATTTTATTCTCTAACCTCTGAGTGAATTTATGCCTAGGAGATGTATTTGCTCTTGTGGTGTTGGCAAATTAGATTCTAAACTTATAAGGCTGAGAGCTTGAATTCAGACCATGGTATATTCTCCTTCTGAGCTTTCTGCAGAGAGCTCTATAGACTCTCTAGGTTTTCTACATCATCTAAAAACTGCACTGCCCAGCAAAGTATCTACTAGCCACCTGTGACCCTTTAAAATTAAATCAAAATTAATGAAACTAGATAAAATTTTAAAAATCAGTATTTTAGTCTCACTAGCATTGGTGCTAGTGAAGTTCAAGTGCTCAATAGCCACATGTGGCCAGTGCACACTGTATTAGAGAATGCAGATATAGAACTTTTATATTTCAGCAGAGTTCTACTGGACAGTGCTGGCTTAGAAAATAGGCAGTTGTGAAATAGCAGTAGCAATGGAAACATAAACTGAACAAAACAGTAATAACCAAAAATGACTCCAGGAGTAGAGAACAATGGTAAAATGGAATTGAAATAAACTCTACACTCCAACTACTAGGAAAGAGTCCATTAGTATTCACTGTAATAGAGCCATGTAAAATGAACACAATACTAGTGCCATATCACAAAGTGGACATGAGGATTAAATGAGGAATAAGAGAGCCTGGCACTTAGTAATATGTTTATGAGTATGTGTTGACCATGAAAACACCCTGTTCAGCTCTCCTGATGCTGGGAGCACAGTTGACTGTGGTCCTTACACTGGACTCACACTTTCCACAGGTTGCTCCTAGCCAGTGACAGTGTAACAGAAATACTAATGCAGCCTTATTCCTGAGAAAAGAGGGACTCTTTTAAAGGGTGTCTTTAGCTTGAGGATCCCAGCCTTGACCTTGCCAATATTTCTTGGAATTGTGTTGCAGTCTGAGACTCTTCCTAATCTAAACCGTCTTATTTTCTATTCTCCTTCTCTAGGTGTCAGACCTGCATAAAGTCTGAAGGATTTTGCCATCATCATCATCATCATCTCCTGTTCTTCTCCCAGGAAATCTCTTCCATGTCAAATCCTTTCTCAGCATTGGCTTCTTGCTAAACCTGAACTAAAGTTAAGTGTTTGTTGCTACTGTTATTACTTTTCAGATGATAGTTCATCTTTTTGTTGACACAAAGCCTCCTAGCAGACCTCTTAGACTAAAATTCCCTTGTCAGTTATGCAACCATTGTTTACTCTATTTCTCCTGATCCCTTAATGATCAAAAGCCCCTCATAAGAGCTTCTCAGCTCTGCCAGCACAGGCTTATAAGACATCTTGTTGATGTCATTTGGAGACCTCTAATTTTGGCTCTTAATAGACATGTTCTTCCATATTACATTCAGGTCTTTACAGCACATTCAAAATCCAGATATTACCTATTGTTCTGTCTCTGGGTGTAGGTTTCTTTTCTTCTAATCACTCTGTTATAAAAACACTCTGGATTTTGAATCACTGGTTTCATGAAAAAAGCTGGATATATAATTTTTTCCCTAATTCTAAAATCTTAACAACCTTTGTCTTCTTCCTCAGTTTGATCAAAACCCAAAACAAAACCCCACAGGGAACTGGAACTGAGCTCCAGTTTTCAGTCCGTTGTCCACTCAATGCTCTGTCCTTTCCTTCTATAAATCCTACTCCAGGTTCCCATGTCCTCTCCCAGGGGCATGTCTAGCAAAAAGATCACCATTTTTTGTCTGTACACAAAATGTTAGGTAAATGCCAGTGTTTCCCACATTGTATTCTGTACAACCTGAATGTTTTGAAGGTAAAAATCATGTTTGTAGTAGGTGTTGGTTCCCTGCCAATTTCCCCTTGGGTCTCACCCTTGCATAGATTGACTTCCAACTGCCAAACCTTGTGTATTTTTGCCTGAGGGCTTTCTCTTTCTTCAGCATGCTGTGTTCATGTGTGATGTGAGCCAGAGATCCCTCAGTCAATAACGGAAGAGTTTTCTCTACGGTGCCTCTAAGAGTTTCCTGACAGGAACCGTGGTGGTGACTTGATTGATAATAGCACACCCTTTGTTGTCTGTCTTCCCTCTTCTGTCTTGCGTCCCCACTATTGGTGTTTCCTTGTTTTTTTTTTTTTTTTTTTAATCTCCCAAATAAACTTCTTGCACTAGAACTTCAAGGGAATCAAAACCAAGATTTGTTCTAATAAAGAAAGATGTTCTATGGTCAACTATATTTAGGAACTTCAGTAAATACGTCTCCTAAGTGTGGCAATCTACTTCTGTAGTGATACTGCCTCGGAAACCCAAGGAAGTGTCGCTATGAGTCAGGTCCAACTCAACAGCACATAACAACAACAACAACAAGTGTAAAACTTCAAAGAGCTATCAGTATATTGATGTATTTAGTGGATTTCCAGGGATAAGAAACCAGACACTATCCAAAGTTATTGTGGGATATATATTGTGGGATATAAAGCACACACATATGCACATACACATACATATATGCATGTACACATAAACACATTCTCTAAGGAAGGCAATTTAAGAATGACTACAACATGATAACTGAACCAAGTGCTCAGGGACGAATAAATTTTTCCCTTTCATAACACTATTTCACACAGACACACACACATGTACACACATCCAACTTACAAAACACTAATTCAGTAAGTACAAAATACTAAATGCATAAACACATTTTTTTTAAAAAGCAGTAAATAAGTTAATTAGTAATACTTATTTTATATTATGAGTTACTGTGAAACAATACAATCGATGCCAACGGAAGCAGCAGTCAGGACATTAGACGATGTGTAGCATTGGGAAAGTCAAATGTGAAGGAACTGTGTCAAGTGCTGAGGAGCAAGGATATCTCATTGAGGACTAAGGTGTGCCTGACACAAGCCATGATATTTCCAATTGCCTCGTATGCATGTGAGAGCTGGACAATGAATAAGGAAGACCAAAGAAGAGTTGATGCTTTTGAGTTGTGGTGCTGGCAAAGAATGCTGAAAGTACCATGGACTGCTAAAAGAACTAACAGATCTGTCCTGGAGGAAGTGCAGCCAGAATGCTCCTTGGAAGCAAGAATGGCCAGACTTCGTCTCACCTATTTTGGTCATGTTGTAAGAAGGGACCATTCCCTGGAGAAGGATGTCATGCTTGGTAGGGTGGAGGGTCGATGAAAGAGGGGGAGGCCTTCAAGGAGATGGATTGATATGGTGGCTGCGATGATGGGCTCAAGTATCTCAGGGATTGTGGGGCTGGTGCGGGATTGGGCGGTGTTTCGTTCTGCTGTGCATGGGGTTGCTATGAGTCGGAAACAACTCGACGGCACTTAACAACAACAACAACTGTGAAACCTAGATATCTGGGAGATGGATTGGAAGACAAATAGGCCAGAACTGACACACTCATCTACAATAAGTAAGAGAGTTTTCCTTAATGCTTAATTAAGCAATTCCAATTGTTCTCCAAGTATGAGTAAATGCATTTTGAAATTCATGCTGGTGGTTCTGCCTTTCCAATTAATCTGGTTACTTACAGGTCCTTAGCCAATTCACTTTTTCATTATTAAGAGGACAAATCATAACAAAGTGTGAACTAGAACTAATTTAACATGGCAAATGCCTTAAGACTTAAGCAGAGTTGTAATTAAGTTCATTTAATCCCCACGAGCAAATTACCTCCTGTTCCAAGACCCTAGCACTTCAGGGGCTGTTGTTGTTAGTTGCCATTGAGTCCATTCCAACTCATGGTGGCATCATGTATGCAGAATAGAACTGCTCCATAGGGTTTCCAAGGCTGTGACCTTTCCGAAGCTGATCCTCAGATGTGTTTTCCAATGTGCACCTGGGTGAATTTGAACTGCAATTTTCAGCTAGTAGTCAAGCATTTAACTGTTGCTACCAATTGGTGTAAGTGTCTTTTCTTCTAATTGCTGTGCTATAAGAACATCCTGGACTTTTAATTATCAGTCCAAGGTGAGTCTTATAAATCAATCTGACATTTTGTCATCTTTATGGGTATATCAGGAGGACCTCAGAAAATCTGCCTATATCCTTGGTCCCGGTATACTAACTAAAAGAGATTGCAAACTATGGACCTATAGGTCAAAGTTAACTTTAGCTATCATTCTTTTAGGGACCAGTGTATGTGTGTATTGTGTAAATACATATGAGGAGTAAGTGATGAATAGCAGTGCCCAGCACTTAGTAACTTATGTATATATGAATATGCGGCAGCCATAAAAGCATCCTGCTCAGCTTTCTTGTTTCTGGATGTATAGTTGACTATGATTCTCTCTTTCTCTCTCTCCCTTCTGTTCTCTCTCTCGTTCCCTCTTTGTGTGTATATATATATATATATACACACACACACACACACACACATATATACATACATACAAATCCCTTCTGTTCTCTCTCTTGCTCCCTCTTTGTGTATATATATATATATATATATATATATATATATACACACACACACACATATACATACATACAAATATACATACATACATATATGTATAGATCTCAAAACTAAAACTCAATGCCATCAAGTTGAATCCAACTCATAGCGAGAGACTATTCCAACTCACATCAACCCTATGGAACAGAGTAGAACTGCCCTATAGAGTTACTAAGGCTGTATTCTTTATGCAAACAGACTGCCACCTCTTTCTCTCATGGGACAGCTGGTGGGTTCAAACCACAGACCTTTTGTTTAGCAACTGAGCTCTTTAAGCACTGTGACACAAGGGCTTCTCATATATAGATATGGCTCTCTCTCTCTCTCTATCTATATATATAGAGAGAGAAAGAGAGACCAAAGGGGGAAAAAAAATCATAGCTGAAGGCTAAATTATATATATGCATAACAAATGGATTCAAAACTCACTAAACTTCTTCATCTGAAAGACTAAAAAATTCTTTCAAGTTTTATTTTCTGCAGATGTTAGCACTTTTATAGGTGATGCATTTATATCATTTTGAGCAACAAATAGAAGCATCTCCAAATATCTGTTTTTTAAAATGCTTTCTCTGTAGGTAGTAATTTCTTAATTGTTGTGAAACCATCACCTTAATTTTGGAAGGGAACATTAATTTCCTTTTCAAAACATCATCTAGGTAGTGGATCATTGTCAGCTGCTTTTCTGGGACAGTTATCTCATAAAGGCAGGTTTTTTTTTTTTTTTTAATTTTGATAACTCTGTTAACTGTTTTGTCACAAAACAGACAGTGAAATTGTCCTAGCAAAATATATATGTGGTCATGCCTGACTCATTACAAAGTATTGTATAGATTCTGCTACATTTTGCATGTTGTGGCAGACTAAAAGAAAAAAAAAAAAAGCAAAACCTCACTGCCATCGAGTCGGATCCGACTCATAGCGACCCCACCTTGGGTTTATAAGGCAGTATCTCTATGGAAGTAGATTGCCCAACCTTCTTTCTGAGGAATGTTGTGGCAGACAGACTCTAAAATGCCCCACAGTTACCTTTACCTCCTTCAATTGATGCTCCCATGTAATAATATCACCCCTTGGGTATGGACAGGACCTGTGACTTGCTTCTAACTAACAGAACATGAAAAAGGTGGTGGGATGTCATTTCCATGATTATTTTACATGAGATTATACATCCAGCTTTCTAGCAGACTTTGTTGAATCTCCCTTGTTGACTTTGATGAGCTAAGTCACTATATGGAGAGGTCCATTTGGCAAGGAACTGGAGGTAGTCTCCAGTCAGTAGCTAACAAGGAGCTGAGGCTATTAGTCCAACCATCAGTGATAAACTGAATCCTGCCAACAACCACAGGAACTTGAAAGAAGCCCTTTCCCAGGTGGGCCTCTGGTGAGACCTTAGGCTTGAACTAACACCTTACCTGCAGCCTTGAGAGAGTCTCAGATGTTGAGGATCAGCTAAGCCTGCCCAGAATCATTGTGCTCAGACTCCTTACCCATAGAAGCTGCCAGGTAAGCCTTTAAGCCTCTAAATCTGCAGTAATTTTTACCCAGCAATCATTAACTAGTATACCGGTCTGTCTTTATAAAAGTAACCAATTCTTCATAGCAATAGCTTGCTTATGAAGGCTACAGGGAATTAATTTCATGTGGGAGGTTATTGCTGTAATCTTCACCTAGTAATTGTTTCTACGATTCCAATCAAAGAGATGACTTCATCAGTACATTGTTGTTCCATAAAACTTGTTTTTATTTTTAAAATTACTCTTACAAAGATACCTTCTTCAATAAACATTTCACTTGGGTGCTCACACATAAACAAATGTATTTTATCATGCATTTCCTTAATGTGATAGAACGTACCAGATACATAAACTGAGGTACTGGAAGCAACTATACACTCATCCAACTGTATAACTCCCCATGACATAATTTATTCTAATATTTTTATCTTTCACAGCTGAATGACACTTCATAAACCTTTTGCAGATCTGTTAACAAAGGAAAACATTTTCATCTGTTACTACATTGGTTCATAAATATCAGTTGATGAGGATGAATAAGTGCTTCCCTAATAAGAGATTTGAAACTGAGTCAGAGACTTCAATGGAATTTCTACAAAATTACTATTAATCTTAGTGGAATTTTGTGAAGTAGTGAGTTGAGAATTCTGGAACTTTAAACATAAGCAAAAAAAAAAAAAAAAAGGAGAAAAGGAATAGGACTTGTTTTTAGTGTTCTGGGTGTTTAGGTTTTAAATCTTTTGTTAATCATGATGGACTCAATAATTATTAGCTCAAGGTTCAATATATACCTAAGGCAAGTTTCATTATTAAAGAAAAGTAGACATATTTCAAAGGCAATATGTGCATCTTATCTGGTCTCTATGCTAATACCCTCACTCCCCTTTTGTCCATTCTCAATTTAGCAGCCAAAGGGATCATTTAAAAAATCAAGTTCTGTCCTGTCACATCTTGTTCAGACGCTCCAGTGTCTTCCATCTCACTTAAAGTAAAAGCTCAAGTCCTTACAAGCTCTGATGGGCCTTCACCCCTCTCCCTACATTCCATCTTACTCACCCTTCTCCTACCATGGTGGCCTCCTGGAATGAACAAAGAAAGTTTCTGTTGTTGTTAGCTATTGTTGAATTGGACCCTGACTCGTGTTACAGGGTAGAACTGCTCCCTAGGGTTTTCTTGGCTGTAATCTATACAGAAGCAGATCATCAGAATTTTCTTCCTGGGTGCCACTGGGTGAGTTTGAACCACTAATTTTTTAGGTCAATAGTCAGTCAAATACCACTTGCACCTCCCAGGCTCCCTTCTTTTTGCTGGTAACACTACCCTTCTTCGCTATCCACAAGACACAAGACACAAGACAAAACACTACACCAGCTCTGGTGGTGTAGTGTCTAAACCATTTGACTACTAACAGAAAGTTGGTGATTCAAACCCACCAGGCACTCCACAAAAGGAAGACTGGGCAATCTACTTCTGTAAAGATTTACGCCTCAGAAACCCAATAGGGGTCGCTATGAGTCAGAATCAACTCAATGATATTGAGTTTGGTTTTTGGTTTTGCTCTTTTTGTGAGGGTTTCTTTAGTTTAAATGAGGCAATATAGTTCCTAAATTCACGTTATTGTTAGCTGTCATCGAGATGGCTCCTAACTCATGGTGACCCCATACACAACAAAATTAGACTGTTGTGATCCCTAAGTTTTCATTGGCTGATTGTTGGAAATAAGTCACCAGGCCTTTCTTCCTAGTCATCTTAGTCTGGGAGTTTCACTGAAATCTGTTTAGCATCACAGGCCTTCACTGACAGACAGGTGGTGACTGTACATGAGGTTCATTGGTAGGGAATTGATCCTGAGTTTCCTGCATGGAAGGTGAGAATTCTACCTCTGATCCACCACTTCCTCCATAAATTCACCTGATCAGGCACACATGAACTACAGTGTGCTGGGTTTGTGGAAATCAACTAATGAAAGGTCCCTCAGTGTCACAGTACAACATGGCTCCCTCATAATTAACTTAAAAGTTTATTTTTTCCAAGACCCTCAGGATATCTCTCTGACTATAGATGATACATGAAAATCTGTTCACTTAGATGATATTTACTTAGAGGGTAACACACACTAGTCATGGTAGGTTAAGGTGTGCTGTGATAACAAGTAACCCTCTCCCGCAAAAAACTCAGTGGCTTAACAAAAAAAAAAACAAGTTTTCTCTCGCTCTTGGAAAGACCAATGGTTTGAGCACTCCTAGCATCACTGCATCAGAGGAAGAGAAGACTGTGGCCTGGGAGCCTGATCCCATATAGCTGCAAGGGAGGCTAGGAAATATAGAGGAGCACATGGATATCTGATGAACAGTAAAATCTCTGCCACACAGGGTCTCTCTCTTTCTTTTTCTCTCTCTCTCTCTCTCTCTCTCTCTCTCTATATATATATATATATATATATATATATATATATATATATATATATATATATATATACACACACACAAAAGATTAAAAAACTCCCCTGAAACCTTGAGCAATGCTTCAAAAAGTATCAGTGTCTTATTAAATATACCCCTGAAAATCAACCTCATTAATCTATCAAGAAAGCCCCTTCTTGTTCCTCCAAGCACTTCACTCACTTTGAAGTAAAAGATGGTATATCTAACCTTGTTGTTGTTGTTATGTGCCGTCAAGTCGGCCCCGACTCATAGCGACCCCTCTTGGGTTTCCGAGGCAGAATCACTACGGAAGTAGGATTGCCCAACCTTCCTTCCGAGGAGTGGCTGGTGGGTTTGAACTGCCAGCCTTCTGGTTAGCAGTCAAGTGCTTTAGCCACTATGCTACCAGAGCTCCTATATCTAACCTTAAAGTTCCTTTTTTCCTAATACCTGTAACTCTAACTATTGTTTATTCCATGGGACTTGTTTTTCCAGATTTCCATATAACCTTCAAAGCACTAACTGCACACACACACACAAAACTCACTGCCACTGAGTTGGAGCCGACTCATAGTGATCCCTCCTTGGGTTTCTGAGGTGGTATCACTACAGAAGGATACTGCCCAATCTTCCTTCTGAGGAGTGCTGGTGGATTTGAACCAATAGCCTTCTGATTAGCAGTCAAATGCCTTAGGCACTACACCACCAGAGTTCCCAAAGCCACCTGAGCTCCCACTATTTGCACATTCTTTCTTTTATCACAACACTGTAAATGATATTTAAACAAAACAAAACAAAACACTGCAATAGGAGCAGCAGTTTCTCTAGAACTGATTGTCCTTTTGTAAATATTTCTTCAATTGTTAAAATTTTAGAATATGTATGTATTCTATATCTAATATTAAAACGCACATAGACATGCATGTACACACCAATTGCTGCCAAGTCAATGTTTTTCAGAGTAGAACTGTGCTCCATAGGATTTTCAATGGCTGATTTTTTTTCAAAATAGATTGCCAGGTCTTCTTTCTGAGATGACTCTAAATGAACTCAAACCTCCAACCTTTCAGTTAGCAGCTGAGTGTGTTAACACTCAGGAACTCCATATTAAATATTCTGAACCAAACACACTGCTGTCGGGTAGTTTCCGACTCATAGCAACCCCTCTTTGGGTTTCTGAGGCGGTATCTCTATCAAAGTAGATTTGCCCAGTCTTCTTTCCAAGGAGTGGCTGGTGGGTTTGAACCACCAGCTTCTGGTTAGCAGTCACATGCCAGTGTATTTCTTTGTTTTTAGTAAAAATATTATCATCTTCTTTACCTACTGTTGTTGTTGTTATGTGCCGTCGAGTCCACCCCAACTCATAGCGACCCCTCCTTGGGTTTCCAAGGCGGTATCACTACTGAAGTAGATTGCCCAATCTTCCTTTGGAGGAGTGGCTGGGGGGTTTGAACTGCCAGCCTTCTGGTCAGCAGTCAAGTGCCTTAGGCACTATGCTGCCAGAGCTCCTTCTTTGCCTATTACAGTAGATTTTAGGTCTGCACCATATTCTGGACATTGCAGCTTAGAAAATCATGATGTAAAACATATGCTTAAGCAAAATATAATATTTAATCTCTCTTTGTCATTTTATTATTTGATCTAAAAATGGAATGGAAAAATAATCTCATTATTAATGGTGTCTTTTAAAAATATATATTTGAATAATCATGGCCTATTGGAATGTCCACAAAGAACTTGCGTGTCACTATGTCAATAGGCTGGTCGATGTTTGCCAACCACACCCTTAATGAAGGTATTAAAAAAAAAAAAAAGTCCATGCCCATGTTTCTGTATTGATCATGCTCTGTTTTAATATCAATTCTTCAAATTGTAGATGGGGATAATTGCTCAAAGATTTGATTTGGGATGATTCTTCCTATTAAGGGTAAAGAGAAGGAATTGAAAACATCCTTCTCAAAAAAATAAAGAACAACAAACCAATAAATATTTGCTGAATATGTGCTAGATGGAGGCTCCTGGTCCACTGTACCCAGGCCCTATTGAATGACACACAGATCTCACTCTCTTTTAATGAACTGTGAAAATGAGAATAATATCCTGTGCTATTAAGGGGCAACAAAGGAGCCACCAACAGCATGGGCCTCTTGGACCTTCAAAGGTGGACAATTTGATCTCTCGGGTGATGCCCTCTCATTTGACTCCCCGGAGTCACAGGCTACGGTGCTTAGCACCATGTGCTACCTTCTAAAGGATGTGTACAGCATAAAACATTTTGTCTTCCCCTGGCATCCATATTCTCAGATCTGGGCAACTATCCTTCTTTAGACATTCAAACACATAGGGCCCTACTAGCCTGTTTTTGGTGATAACTTCTGGCTGCTTCCAGGGCTCCACCCAGCCCCCTCTGGGCAATGGGAGTCACTTACAAGTTTGAGTCCTGATTTATCCCCCTGAGAAGAGCTGAGATGACTTTCTCTTGATAGTCTTCAAAATTACATTCCTCCACCTAAGCCTCTGGAAGAGTGTGCTTCAATGTCATACCTTATTCCTGAGATGTACAATGAGGTAGTAGAACCTTCCATGATACCATTAGCCCAGCCCATCTTTTTCTGCTCTGCATTAGGGTCATGCTGATACTAGGGAGCTCTGGTGGTACAGTGCATGAGATATTTGATTATCAACCAGAAAGATGGTGGTTCAAACCCACCAGCTTCTCTGTGGAAAAAAGATGAGGCAATCTACTTCCATAAAGATTTACAGCCTTGGAAACCCAATTGGGGTCACTATGAGTCAGAATCAACTCAGTGGCAGTAGGTTTTCTTTTTTATGGTACCAATAGCGACAGCAACTACAAAAACCTCACTTCATCAGAAACAAGCTGAGGCCCACTCTGTGGAATCTTGACATTTGTTGCCACCTAACAACTGTCTCCCTTGGGTTAATTGCCTTCTCTCATCCCCCACTACATTGCGTTCCCAGCCTGATGGTTTTTGTAATCCATTGACAGCTCCCTTTTCTGACGACTCTAAATATCTTTTCTCCTTTTTTTCCTCTTCTGTTTCACATACCCTTAGGCCAGGTGAGCCGCTGCCTACTCCCCAGGGAAACAGCATCTATCCTGTTTCTAAGTAGCCAGGTTTGCTTTTTCTAACACCATTTGATATTACCAAAAACCAAAACCAAACCCACTGCCATGGAGTTGATTCTGATTCATAGTAACTCCTACTGGGCTTCCAAGGCCATAAATCTTTACAGAAGCAGATTGCCTCATCTTCTTCTCATGGAACAGCTCATGGGGTTTGAACCACCGACCTCTGGTTAGCAACCAAATGCCTTATCCTCTATGCCACCAGAGCTCCTTCATTTGATTTTGTGTTGTTGTTATGTGCTGTCGAGTCAGACCCGACTCGTAGCGACCCCTTTTTGGGTTTCCGAGGCAGTATCACTACAGAAGTAGGATTGCCCAACCTTCCTTCCAAGGCATTTGATTTTAGTGAACTCTAAATAAGCAAGAGGGCATTGATGGTTCAGTGGTGGAATTCTTGTTTTCCATGCAGGATAATGGTTCCTACACAATGGTTTACCAAATTTTTGTTCTGTACAAATCATTTAACATATCTGATACTTAATATTCTTCATCCACAATTATAGGTAATAAAACCTGTCCTACTCCCCAATCCATGGGTGTTGATTGTGGATTCAAGTAAAATGAAATCCTTGACAACTTCAATCTTTTCTCCATTTATCATGATGTTGCTTATTGTTCCATGGAAGCAGCAGTCAAAAAATCAAATGAAGTATTCCATTGCACAAATCTGCTGCAAAAGATCTCTTTAAAATGTTGGAGACCAAAGATGTCACTTTGAAGACAATAGTGAGTCTGACCCAAGCCGTGCTATTTTCAATAGTCTTGTATGTGTGTGAAATATGGACCATAAATAAGGAACACTGCAGAAGAAGTGAAGCATTTGAATTGTGGTGTTGGTGAAGAATAGTCTTGGAAGAAGTGCAAGAATGCTTCTTAGGAACAAGAATGGCCAGACTCCATCTCTCCTATTTTGGTCATATTGTCTGAGGACCACTTTCTGGAGAAAGATATCATGCCTGGTAAAGTAGGGTCAGTGAAAAAGGGGAGGAACCTCAACAAGATGAATTGACATAATGATTTTAACTATGAGCTCAAGCATAGCAAGGATTGTGAGGATGGAGCAGATTTGGGCTGTGTTTCATTCTGTTGTACATAGGCTCACTAAGAGTCAGTCAGACCTGAGTCAAGAGCATCTAACAACAACATCAACAACATTCCCATATGGTTGTTGTAAGATTGAGTGAGGGTTAAACAAGAAACCACAAAACAAAAACTCAGTTGCCATTAAGTCAATTTTCCCCATGTGTTTCAAAGCAGAATTGAGTTGCATAGAGTTTTCAGTGGCTGTGACCTTTCTGAAGTAGATCTCCAGCCCTTTCTTCCAAGGTGCCTATAGGTGGGTTTCAATCACTAACCTTTCACTTAGTAGCTGAAAGTGAGAGTAAGTACATATTAAAATGCAAAGGACTCTGATAAGGTAAACTTTTATTTTTATTCTTTTATCAGGAAGGTCCTGGCACTATCTTTTATTCCCTTTATTTTAAAATTTGCTTATTTTATTATTCACTCTCTTCTTAAATTTATTTAAAATGGATTTTCTCTTTTTTGTGTCTACTAAAAATGCAGACATCAAATGTATTCCAGTTATGATTTGTTGTTGTTGTTATTGCTGTTTTTGCAACATGGTATGTAATTTACTTAATATCTAGATAATGAGCCAGTGCACACAATCTTGTGCCTAGCCTGGGACTGCCTTTACCATTTCAAGGTATCTTTTACTCTGTTTGTGTGTGGGTTTAAAGGCTCTTACAGTGAGCACACTGGAGTAGAGGGGAGTCTGCAGATTTCAGGGTTGGGTGGATGGCCTGACACATCTTGGTTAACATCAGGCTTTCAATAAGGTGGCAGCTGCTGCAATGAGTCTACGGAAAAACACACCAGCTTTTTGTGGAAATAAACTCCGCATGCTGAAAACAAGTGCCACTGGGTATAGAATCTCACATTTTTATGATACATTAATATTGGTCTTGGGTTTGCATAAGAAAAAAATCAAACTCGCTGCCGTGGAGTCAGATCCGATTCATAGCCATCCCTCCTTGGGTTTCTGAGGCAGTATCACTATAGAAGTAGATTGCCCAACCTTTCTTCTGAGGAGTGGCTGGTGGGTTTGAACCACCAGGCTTCAGGTTAGCAGGGAAGTGCCTTAGGCACTGCACCACTCCTTGAGTTTGCATAGCAAATAAAAATGGCTAAACAAGTAGGTATTTTAAGGTAGTAGAATGATTATTAATAATCAACACTTTAAGAAGTATATTTGTTTAATCTTTGGGATTCATTACAGCAAACTGATTTACAGAGGGAAGAGAGGAAGTGTGAGTGTATATTTTGAGACAATCATGAGCATTTATTAAACTACCACTTCTAGTGAGCTAGGTGAATCTATCTTTACTCAACATATCCATTTGTAAAAATAACAGGGCTTACTCACCCACAAAAATAATTGGAGCTTTTAAACTACAAAAGTCAGTCAAGATAATTGGTTGTTATTTTTCTCCTAACCAATCAAACCAGTCTGGTTTTTCACCAGGCAGAGGAAGGAATTGAACTCAGGCAAAATGTGGAGGAGGGGAGTGTGAAATTTATAGTGAATGACAATTCACCTGTCACTGCCCATAACAACTCTTCTAAAGTTACGAAGAACTACTCATTCTGAACATGTACTAAAGTTAAAAAAAAAAAAAAAGTCAATAAAGTTGACAATAATATTCAAAAAGTTTTCATAAAATTAGTGGATGAAGTTAGGGTCAGAGAGGAGAGTGTGGAGTACTAGTAAAACAAGTGTTCATTTAAGATATCCTTTTGTGCCCATAAGGAGTTCTGGTGGTGTAGTGGGTACAGCATTTGGTTGCTAACCAGAAGGTCAGTGGTGCAAACCTGCCAGCTTCTCGCTGGGAGGAAGATGAGGCAATCTACTTCCATCAAGCTTTATAGCCTTGGAAACCCATTAAGGGGTAGTTATGAGTTGGAATCGACTCAGTGACAGTGGGTTGTGATTTTTGTGCCCATGACAATGCTCCTTTTTTCTATTTGCTCAACGGACTCTGAAAAGCTTGACCTGCCACAACAAGAGACCCAAGGGCTGATTTGAACTCCCAAATGGGGTCCTCAGACCCAGAAACTGGGCAACCAGGGGTTCTCACACTTTTTTTGTATATTTTGCCCAATGGAAAATATCATATGACATTGATTTAGGAAAGAACTTGTTAACATAGGAAAGAGTTTTGGATGTGGAAAGACCTGACTTAAAATAATTCTTTATGTATGCATTTATTTGTTTAGTCTAGTATTAATCACAATATATATATATATTAATCAAGTGTTTATGTTTTCAAGACAATGAGCCAGATCATATAAGATTTATGGAAACCCATTCTTTTAATTCAGTAAATTTTTGGTCTGCCCAATAGCTCAAGGCATGGTTATAAGAAGAAAAATTACAGATGAAAGATATTTAACAATAGTCAGTAATTAGTATTGATTCCCCTTCTTAAGTTAACACCTGATTCTTTGAGCTTGGCTCTCGGAAGCACCATTAAAATTAGCTACATCAATTTTTCCTTTGAAATATTCCATTTTTTTCTTTTAAAAAAATAGGTATTGTTCAAACATGATACAGAAGTCAAAAGGAACAAAGAGTAGCCCCAAAGAGAAAAGTTCCCCTCTGACCTGTGTCCTTGGCTATCCAGCTCCTCTCCTTGGAGACAATCATGCTATCTGCTTTTTTGTCATCCCACCCAAAGTATCTTCTAGATATTTGAGAACAAAAGACAGCTCTTAACCATAGTTACCAATTATTTTTCTCCCACATATGGTCTTTGTGGAGAGATATCTTATTTATCTTCTCCAGAGATCTCAGTGGGAAGGAGGAAATGTTAACATTTGTATCTCTTTGATGACAGCCTTACTTTTTAGGAGTTTCCTGTGGAGTTCAAACAATCTCTGAAGAATACACTAGCCTGAGGAGAGGACAATGGTCTAATGTTGTCCACACCACTTAAATTCCTTGCTGTTTTTGTTGGTACCTGCCAGTACATGGAGAAGACTCTGATTCCGTACACAACAGAATGAAACACTGTCCAGTCCTGCATCTTCCTTACAATCTCCAGCATGTTTGAGTAAATCCATCTCACTGAGGTTCTCCCTCACCCTCAATGACCCTCTACTTCACAAAACATCATGTCCTTCTACAGTGACTGATCCCTTCTTATGATGTATCCAAAGCAAGTGACATGAACAATATTCTGTTGTGATCAAGAAAGGTTTCATTGGCTGATTTTCAGACATAGACTGCCAGGCCTTGCTTCCTAGTTTATCTTAGTCTGGAAGCTCCACTGAAACCTGTCCTCTATGAATGACCCTGCTGATATTTGAAATACTGGGGCATTGATTCCACCATCACTGATGGATCTCATTCATGTGTTGCAGATACCATTACTATTTTCCATCCAAAATATAGCCTTTGTGTCATAAACAATAGAGAGCTGTGGAAACTGTTGTTGTGTCACACATGGTGTGTCCACATGGTATTGGCACAGTGACACAGTGACCAGGGAATCAGGCCTCTTTGTGACAGACTGCTTCTGCTGTAAGTGTCCTTGCTTAATGAAGTGTCATCTCTCCAGAAAAATTATCCCTAGTGTGTGTTTAGCAATCAGGCAGTCATTTGTTAAAAAACGCCCATCTTTCTAAAAGGCATTAGAAGTTGACAGAAACATTATGCCATCGTCACTTGTGAATTCATACCAACTGTGATGAATATGAATGAAGAGGAAAAAGAGTTTTAAATGAGTCCATGCAGACTCATCACAGCACTCCCAATATTGGACAAGCTGATTGTCCTAGGAACTTCAGGGCACAGGTTGGAAACAGGGCAGTTTGTGGTGCCTCCACAGGGACCAGAATCTTAGCATTAATATTCTATGCAGGGATGATGCTGGCTTCAGCATCTAATCACAAAAAAAGCCATATTGGTGCATCTTGTAATATCATTTAGGTAAATTCTGATTGATTCAGCCTTGATTCTGCTTTTAGCTCTGAGTTGTTTGTTCTGTCTGTAATTGGAATAAAATATACATAATAGCATTATGAGATATCAGAATGGGTTGGGTCTGTCTTAGTCATCTTAGTCATTAGTGCATTATGATTTATTTTTGTACATTCAAATAAACTCACTGCCATCAAGTTGATTCGACTAATAGCTACCCCTCCTTGGGTTTCCCAGGTGGTATCTCTATGGAAATAGATTGCCCAATCTTCCTTCCAAGAAGTGGCTGGTGAGTTTGAACTGCCAGCCTTCAGGTTAGCAGTCAAATACCTTACACATTATCCCGCCAGAGCTCCTCTAGGACCATAAATAAAATAGAAAATCTTCTGGAAAGAAGATTTAGCAATATTATGAACACTGATATTTTTTCCTCACAATTTCTAAATTATACTTTGGAAAATAACCTTTAAAATGTTAAAAACTGAAGTCCCAGAAAGTTGTGAGGATCATTTTCTTTCTTTGTTATTGAATGTAATTGAAGGGGGTTGTTGTTGTTGTTGTTAAGTGCTGTCGAGTCGTTTCCGACTCATAGCGACCCCATGCACAGCAGAGCGAAACACTGCCCGATCCCGCGCCAGCCCCACAATCCCTGCTATACTTGAGCCC
>NW_006921724.1:2978844-2985318 GCF_000298275.1 Orycteropus afer afer
CTCTCGGTGGGCCTGAGTTTCCTCTCCTCAACTAATCCCTTTGGCTGATTGCTCTTCTCTCTGGCTTCCTGGCTTTTAATTCCCTTTCTCCTGCTCTTCCAGCCTGCTACTTTGGGCATCTCTGAGTTGTCTCTCCTCACCTGTAACCCTGGGGCTGACTAATTGAAGGGGGTAGATAAGATTTTTTTTTTCTTCAAGTCAAATTCTACAATTCCAAGATTGTCACAGGACAACATATAATAAAAGTTTGAAGAATACTTTTTTTATGGTATAGGAGAAAAAGTACAAATGCTTTCCCTATTGCCTCCTCTGAAAACTATGCCAGAAACTAAAGGTAAAACTAAGAAAATGCCAGGTAAGAATTAAAAACAAATGAAAAACAGTTGCTATGGAGTCTACTCTGACTCCTGGCGACTCCATATGTGTCAGAGTAGAACTGAGTTCTATGGAGTTTTCAATGCCCAAGTTTTCATATGTAGATTGCCAGGCCTTTTGTCCTTGTCACCTCTGGATAGACTTAAACCTCCAACCTTTGATTAGTAGCCAAGTATGTTAACTGTTTGTATCACCCAGGACCTCACTAAGATTTAAAATACCTAAATCTTTTTTTTGTTTTTGTTTTTTGAAAATAAAATTATTGCATAAAAATGATAACAATGATTGTTTCTTAGCATTCCTGTGAAACAATTTGGAGCCCAAGAAGGTGAGTGAGGTGATGGTTAATGTGGTCTGGGAGAGAAGGAGTATAAAGAGAGTTGCTATTGTATCAGCTAGCTTTTGCTACATGATAAAACAAGCCAAAACAGGTGGTTTAACACAACAGCTATTCATTTACTTACAACTCTGTGGGTTGCCAATTTGGTCATGATTCCTAGGACTTCTCTGTGTGGTATCAGCTGGGCTTGCTTCTTTCTGTATGGTTATTTGGAGGTTTTGAGGTCATCTGGTGGGTGAGCTGAGAGCTGGCTGATCCTAGATGGCCTCACTCACTTGGCTACCATTTGGAAGACTGGTAGGGTTAATGGAGGTAACTGGGCAATGTGTCATTTATTACCCAGTAGGCTAACCTGGGCTTGTTCACATGGTGGTGTTGCAGAGTTCCTAAATCTATTGAAGGTATCTAAATATAATTCTTTTTAATTCCTTACCATGGAGTTCCAATGCTGCTGCTTCCTCAGGGGTGTGTTCTGGGTCTGTATCCTGGTCCCTTGTTTCTACTGATTTATCGTGCTTCTTTTTGTGGACTGTGATGGTCTGTTGTCTCTGAGACATTGTCATGTTGTTGTATTTATATTAAATTGGTGATTGTATGTTGGAGTGGTTTGCTCAAGAATTTCATTTTCTTTGTGTTTTTTGCATGTACCTGAGTAAGCAGGGTACTTTGGTCCTCTATCCACTAGTTGGCAGCACTTATGCACCCACCACCTGTCTCATGTGGATGTGATAGAGAATGAGGTGTAATCCATGCTGCAGTGATCTCTGCTGGCTGTTTGTGAAGAGCAGTTAAGGGTGAGTCAGGCTCGTATTGGCTGTTGTGTTTTGTTGGCCAGTTGGGGTAGAAGCAAGTGGGGGCCCTTACTCAGTAGGTGGGGCTTCAGGAGGTGCAAGTATGGTTGGGTTGTATGAGTATGGTTGCTGTCTCCCACTCAGTTAGATAAAAACAACAACCAAAAAAAAAATAAAAGTAAAAATGAGGACAAACACACACACACACACACACACATACACACGGAACACACAGGAATAATCACCAAAAAGAGAAATACAATTTAAAAAAAAAAAGAAGTGGAAAGGTAAAAAGTAGATGAAATACTTAAATAAATAATTTAAAAGGACAAAAAATATATAAATAGAAGAAAAAAACCCTACAGGATCTGGAGAGGAAGGAATAATAGAAAAAAGCTAGAGTAAGAGAATAATGAGGAAAAAAATGGGGGGGGGCAAGGGATAGGAAGAATGACAAGACAGAAAAAAATGGGAAGCAGGAAAAGGAAAGAGAAAAAAAGCACAAAACTAGAATCTAGGAAAGGAAAAGGAAAGAATAAAAAATGAAATGGAAGAGAGAGAGAGAGAGAGATAATAGTTTAGAAACAGAAAAAACAAATTTACAATTGTTGTTGTTGTTATTTGCCGTCGAGTCGGCCCCGACTCATAGTGACCCCTCCTTGGGTTTCCGAGGCAGTTATCACTACAGAAGTAGGATTGCCCAACCTTCCTTCTGAGGAGTGGCTGGTGGGTTTGAACCGCCAGCCTTCTGGTTAGCAGTCAAGTGCCTTAGGCACTATGCTACCAGAGCTCCTATAGCACTATTTAAAATAGCAAAAAGGTGGAAACAAGCTGGGTGCCCATCAACAGAAGAATGGATAACCAAACTATGGTATATACACACAATGGAATGCTATGCAACAGTAAAGAATAATGTTGTTGTTTTTGTTGTTGTTGTTAGGTGCCATCAGGTCATCTCCAACTCATAGTGACCCTATGCACAGCAGAATGAAACACTGCCCAGTCCTGTGGCAGCCTCATGATCCTTGCATACCTGAGCCCATCATTGTAGTCACTGTATCAATCCATCTTGTTGAGGGCCTTCCCTTTCTTTGTTGATCTTCCACTTTACCAAGCATGATATCTTTCTACAGGGATTGGTTTCTTCTGACAACATGACAAAAATAGGTGAGACCAAGTCTGGCCATTCTTGCTTCCAAGGAACATTCCGGTTGCACTTATTCCTGGGCAGATTTTTAGTCCTTGTAGCAGCATGCTACTCTTAGCATTCTTCTCCAACAC
Source organism: Orycteropus afer afer (assembly GCF_000298275.1). NCBI lineage: Eukaryota > Metazoa > Chordata > Mammalia > Tubulidentata > Orycteropodidae > Orycteropus > Orycteropus afer. Next base: position 2,981,632 of record NW_006921724.1, read on the forward strand.
CACAACTCATATGCATCACCTCTTCTTCAGTCTTCCTTATTCATTGTCCAGCTCTCACATGCATAAGTTGTTGTTGTTGTTATGTGCCATCAAGTCGGCCCCGACTCATAGCAACCCCTCCTTAGGTTTCCAAGGTGGCATCACTATGGAAGTAGATTTCCCAACCTTCCTTCCAAGGAGTGGCTGCTGGGTTTGAACCACCAGCCTTCTGGTTAGCAGTCAGATGCCTTAGGCACTACGCCATATGCATAAGAGGTGACTGAAAATACCACAGCATGGGTTAGGCACACCTTAGACTTCAAGGAGACATCTTTGCTCTTCAGCACTTTGAAGAGGTCTTTTGAAGCAGATTTGCCCAATACAATATGTCATCTGATGTCTTGATTACTGCTTCCATTGATGTTGATTGTAGAACCAAGTAATATGAAGTCCTTGACACTTCTATCTTTTCTCCATCCACTGTGAAGCTGTTTACTGGTTGTGAGGATTTTTATTTTCTTTGTATTGAGGTATAATCCATACTGCAAACTGTAGCCTTTCATCTTCATCAGTAAGTGCTTCAAGTCATTCTCACTTAAAGCAAACAAGGTTGTGTCATCTATGTATGGCAGGTTGTTAATGAGTCTTCCTCCAATCCTAATTCCACATTCTTCTTCACATAATCCAGCTTCTTGTATTATTTGCTCAACATACAAGTTTAATGAGTATGGTGAAAGGATATAATCTTGACACATTCCCTTCTTGATTTTGAACTATGCAGTATCCCCTTGTTCTGTTTGAACAACAGCCTCCTGGTCTATGTACAGGTTCCTCATGAATACAATCAAGTGTCCTGGAATTCCCATTCTTATCAGTGTTATCTACAATTTGTTACACACAATCAAATGCTTTTGCATAATCATTAAAGCACAACTAAACACAGCTCTGGTAGCATACTGCCTAAGGCACTTGACTGCTAACCAGAAGGCTGGTGGTTCAAACCCACCAGTCACTCCTTGGAAGGAAGGTTGGGCAATCCTACTTCCTTAGTAATACTTCCTCGGAAACCCAGGGAGGGGTCACTATGAGTCGGGGCCAACTCGACGGCAAATAACAACAACAACAACAATAAACATATTATTTCTGGTGTTCTCTGCTTACAGCTGGGATCCATCTGACATCAGCAATGATATACTTCGTTTTGTGTCCTCTTCTGAATCCAACTTGCATTTCTGGAAGTCAATATATTGCTGCAACTGTGTTTGAATTATCTTCCGTAAAATTTTACTTGCATGTGATATTAATGATATTCTTCAATAATTTCCACATTCTGTGGGGTCACTTTTCTTTGGAATGGGCACAAATATGGATCTCTTCCTGTCAGTTGGCTAGGTAGCTGTCTGCCAAATGTCTTGGCATAGCTGAGTGAGTGGCTCCAGTGTCACACCTGTGTGTTGAAACATCTCAATGGCTATTCTGTCAATTCTTGGAGCTATGATCTTTGCCAATTCCTTCAGTGCAGCTTCAACTTCTTCCTTCAGTACCATTGGTTCTTGATCATATGCCACATCCTGAAAAGATTGAACATCAACAAACTATTTTTGGTACAGTAACTCTGTGTATTCCTTCCATCTTCTTTTGATGTTTTCTGCATCATTCAATATTTTGCCCACAGAATCTTTCAATATTGCAACTCCAGACTTACATTTTTCCCCAGTTCTTTCAGCTTGAGAAATGCTTAGTGTTCTTCATTTTTGATTTTCTAACTCCAGGTCTTTGCAGATTTCATTATTGTAATTGGCTTTGTCTTCTCAAGCTGTTCTTTGAAATCTTCTGTTCAGCTCTTTTATCTTGTCATTTCTTCCATTTGCTTTAGATATTATTCATTAAAGGACAAGTCTCAGAGTGTCTTATGACATCCATTTTGGTCTTTTCTTTCTTTCCTGAATTTTTAATGACTTCTTGCTTTCTTCATGGATGATATTCTTGATGTCATCCCACAAATCCTCTGGTTTTTGGTCATTGGTGTTCAATGAATCAAATCTATTCTTTAAATGGTCTCTAAATTCAGGAGGGATAAAATCAAGGTCATATTTTGGCTCCTGTGGAGTTATTTTAATTGTCTTCAGCTTCAACTTGAACTTGCATATGAGCAGTTGGTCTGTTTCACAATCAGCTCCTGGTCTTGTTTTGGCTGAAGATATTGAACTTCTCCATAACCTCTTGCCACAGATGTGGTCAATCTCATTCCTATTTATTCCATCTGGTAAAGTCCACATGTATAGCTGTCACTTATGTTGTTGAGAAAAGGTATTTGCAATGAATAAGTCTTTGCTCTTGCAAAATTCTATCATGAAATCTCCAGCATTTTTTTCTATCACCAAGGTATATTTTCCAACTAATCATAACTCTTCTTTGTGTCCAAATTTTGTATTCCAGTCACCAGTGATAATCAACACATATTGATTGCATATTCAGTCAATTTCAGACCGTGCCTGGGATAGAAATTGGTAGACGTTGGTATAAATCTTAAATTTCCTCATCTTTGGCTTTGGTGGTTGGTTCATAGATTTGAATAATAGTAGCATTAACTGGTCTTACTTGGAGGCATATGGACATTGTCCTATTACTGACAGCATTGTTCTTCAGGACAGATCTTGAAACAGTCTTTGTGATGATTAATGCCTCTCCATTCCTCTTCAATTTTTCATTCCCAGCATAGTGGATCATATGGTTGTCTGATTAAAAAATGGTCAAAAACAGTCAATTTCAGCTCACTAATGCCTAGGATATCAATGTTAATGTGTTCCATTTCATTTTTGACAACTTCCAATTTTCTTAGATTCATACTTCATACATTCCATTTTCCAATTATTAATGGATGTTTATAGCTGTTTCTCTTCAATTTGAGCCATGCCACATCAGCAGATGGAGGTCTCAAAAACTTTACTTTATCCATTTCAGTAAGGCTGGTTTTACTCTGATGATGGAGCTCTTTCACAGTAGCATTTTGAGAGCCTTCTAACCTAAGTGGCTCATCCTCCTGCTCTGTGTTGGACAATGTTTCTGGGCTATTCATAAGATTGCACTGTAATGTATTAGACAATGTTTCTTTGCTATTCATAAGGTTTTCCCTGGCCAATTCTTTGAGAAGTGGATGGCTTCTTCCTTCTTCCTAGTCTGTCTCAGTCTGCAAGCCACTTAGAAACCTGTGCACCTGTGCACCCCACTGGCTTTGAAACACTGGTAACACAGCCTTAAGACTCACAGCAACATGTCACCACAGTAGGACAAACCAACAGACAAGTTTGTCTCCCTTAGCTGTTCGAAACCTCCCCAACCTCCCCTTACCTGGATCTCTGCTGCTGCTTCCTCATTTTGTCCTGGCCTGCCTGGCCTTTTCTCTCCTTTCCCCTGTTTTCCCTCCTGCCACTTGTGGTGCATGGCCTAAGTTCCCTTCCCTTACCTGGATCCTTGCCACTGCTTCCTCACTCTGTGCCAGCCTCCCTGATCTTTACCCTTCCTTTCCCCTGATTTCCTGCCTTGCTGCTTATGGGTTATGGCCTGGGTTCCCTTCCCTTCCCTGGATCCCTGCTTCTGACTCCTCCATTAGATAGGAAGAGACAAGTATTGATTTGGGTGAAGGCAAGGGCAATGTACCAAACATCAGTGATGAACACAGTGGGAATTAAAAAAAAAAAAAAAAAA
>NW_006921724.1:2985418-2991223 GCF_000298275.1 Orycteropus afer afer
AAAAAAAAAAGAAAAGAAAAGAACTAGATGGTGCCTGGCTACCATTTTCAATCACTTGGAAAGGGATCAGTACAGGAGATCCCAGATAGAGTAGGAGAAATATGTGGAACAAAACTCAAAAGCATAAAAAAGAAGACCAGATTTACTAGTTTGATATTGCTGGAGGAACCCCTGAGACTATGGTCTCTAGTTCCCCTTCAGATCTGGAATTGAATCCACTCCTGTGACTTTCAGCCAAACAAAAGACAGGCATATAGTGTGAACATTTACATTAGGTACATACCACCATAGAATGATCCATCATGGGAGAACATAAGGGCAGTATTTGCACAGAGAGATAGCTCAGAGACAGGAATGCATAGGAAAGAAATACACAGGGAAGAGGTAACTATAGGGAGGAAGTGGGAAGAGAGCTGTTAAATTATGGGGAATTGCAGTTAATGTCATGAAACAGAATGTGTATGAACTGCTGTATGGAAAATGAATTTGCTCTGTAAGTGTTCAACCAAATCACAATGCAAATTAAAAGAGAGAGAGAGAGAGAGAGGAAAGAAAAGAAAAAACAAAACAAAACAACAACAACAAAAAAAAAAAAATCTGGGGAAATGGGAAGGGCAGGGCACTCAGGCTCTGTCATAGCACTCAAACTGGGATGGAATGCCTGCCAGCCCAGAAAATGGGTGGAAGAGAGGGATGGCTGCACCTCCATTCACCAAGAGGGTGTGGGGTATAAGAGTAACAAAGGGAGTATTGCACCTTTCCAGTTGTCTGCCTCTGGTATGTCTGCGCTGGCCTTGGCAAGTGAAGCCTATTCTTGTTGTTGTTGCTATGTGCCATCGAGTCAGACCCAACTCATAGCAACCCCTCCTTGGGTTTCCGAGGCAATATCACTATGGAAGTAGATTGCCCAGCCTTCCTTCCGAGGAGTGGCTGGTGGGTTTGAACTGCTAGCTTTCTGGTTAGCAGTCAAGTGCCTTAGGTACTATGCTACCAGAGCTCCTAGAAGCCTATTCTTAGGTCCCTGGAATCTGAACAAGAATGCTGTCACTTTAAATATCCAAAATAGCCACGACTTGTAAACATTCAAAATGGCTGCAGCCACTGGATAGCCAAAAGTCCACAGCTCAGTCGTCGTCCTTCCTTCCTCTTTCCCTTTTCAGTCATCAGCCACCAGTGCAGTTGTCCAAGTAGGCTTTGGTGAGCAGGGCCAATTTTTAGGTTAATTCTCAGGTTCTAATACCATTTCCAGGAAGCCAGCAGGGGGCAGCGGTGGTGCAGTTTGGAGCAGCTGAGGGAGGAGACAGACCAGTAAGTGGGGCAGGCAGTGATTTGGAGCAACTGAGGGAGACAAGGAAGTGAGTGGAGCAGTTTGGAACAACTAAGGGAGACAAATTTGTCTGTCAACTTGTCCTACTGTGGTGGCTTGTGTGTTGCTGTGAGGCCAAAGGCTATGCTACTGGTGTTTCAAATACCAGCAGAGTCACCCATGGTGGGCAGGTTTCAGTGGAGCTTCCAGACTAAGACAGACTCAGAAGAAGGAAGAGGTCATTCACTTCTCAAAAAATTGGTCAGTGGAAACCTTACTAATAGCAGTGAAACACTGTCTGACATACTACTGGAAAACTTTATGAATAGCTCTGTAACATAGTCCAATATAGTGCCAGAAGATGAGCCCCTCAGGTCAGAAGGCACTCAAAATACGACAGGGGAAGAGCTGCCACCTCAGAGTAGAGCCAACCTAAATGAACTGTTTAGAGTAAAGGTTTCAGGACCTCCATTTGCTGATGTGACACAACTTCAAACGAGAAGGGGAAAAAAAAAAAAAAAACAGCTGTAAATATCCATTAATAATCATAACATGGAACATATTGGAAGTTGTCAGAAATGAAATGGAACATATAAAGATCGATATGCCAGGCATCAGTGAGCTGAAATGGACTGGTTTTGGCCATTTTGAATCAGACAACCATATGATCTACTATGCTGGGAATGACAAATTGAAGAGGAATGGTGTGACATTCATCATCACAAGAATGTTTCAAGATCTATCCTGAAGTACAATGCTGTCAGTGATAGGATAATATCTATACTATTATTCAAATTTATGAACCAACCACCAAAGCCAAAGATGAGGAAATTGAAGATTTTTACCAACTTCTGCAGTCTGAAATTGACCAAATATGCAAAGATGTATTGATTATCATTGGGATTGGAATGCAAAATTTGGCAACAAAGAAGAATCACTGGTAGCTGGAAAATATGGCCTTGGTGATAGAAGTAATGCTGGAGATCACATGATAGAATTTTACAAGACCAACAACTTATTCATTGCAGATACTTTTTATCAATAACACAAATGTTAGTTCAAGATGTGGACTTCACCAGATGGAATACACAGGAATCAGACTAACTACATCTGTGGTAAGAGCTGGTAGAGAAGCTCAATATCTTTGGCCCAAACAGGGCCAGACAACCAGAACAGACAACGAACTTCTCAGATGCAAGCTCAAGTTGAAGCAGAAAACAATTAACAGAAGTCCACGAGCCAAAATATGACCTTTATTATATCTCGCCTGAATTTAGAGACCATTGAAAGAATAGATTAGAGGCATTGTACACCAATGACTGAAAACCAGAGGAATTGTGGGATGACATCATCCATGAAGAAAGCAAAAGGTCATTAAAAAACAGGAAAGGAAAAAAAGACCAAAATGGATCTCAGAAGAGACTCTGAAACTTGCCCTTGAAATGGAGAGTAGCTAAAGCGAATGGAAGAAATGACAAGATAAAAGAGTTGAACAGAAGATTTCAAAGAGCAGCTTGAGAAGACAAAGTCAATTATTACAATAAAATGTGCAAAGACCAGGAGTTAGAAAACCAAAAGAGAAGAGGACACTTGGCATTTCTCATGCTGAAAGAACTGAAGAAAAAAGTTCAAGCATCGAGTTGCAATATTGAAACATTCCATGGGAAAAATATTGAGTGATGCAGGAAACATGAAAATAAGATGGAAGGTATACGGAGTCACTGTGCCAAAAAGAATTGGTCGATGTTCATTACATATCAGGAGGTGGCATATGATCAAGAGCCAATGGTATTGAAGGAAGAAGTTGAGGCTGCATTAAAGGAATTGGTGAAAAACAAGGTTCCAGGAATTAACAGAATACCCACTGAGATGTTTCAACAAATGGATGCCACACTGGAGGCACTCACTCAGCTATGCCAAGGCATTTGGAAGACAGTTACCTGGCCAACTGACAGGAATGTCTATATTGGTACCCATTCTAAACAAAGGTGATCCCACAGATTGTGGAAATTATTGAACAATATCATCAATATCATATGCAAGTTAAATCTTACTGAAGATAATTAAAAAATGGTTGCAACAGTATATTGACAGAGAACTTCCAGAAATGCAAGCTTGATTCAGAAGAGGATGTGGAATGAGGGATATCATTGCTGATATCAGATGTATCCTGGCTGAAAGTAAAAAACACCAGAAAGATGTTTACTTGTGTTTTATTGGCTATGCAAAAGCATTTGATTATGTACATCATAACAAATTATGGATGACATTGAGAGGAATGGGAATTCCAGAACACTTGATTGTACTCATGAGGAACCTGTACATAGAACAGGAGACTGTCATTTGAGCAGAACAAAGTGATACAGCATGGTTTAAAATCAGGAAGGGAGTGCAAGGTTGTATTCTTTCATGATACTTGTTCAATCTGTAGGCTGAACAAATAATCAGAGAAGCTGCATTATATGAAGAAGAACATGGCATCAGGATTGGAGGAAGACTCATTAACAATCTACATATGCAGACAACACAACTTTGCTTGCTGAAAGTGAGGACAACTTGAAGCACTTACTGATGAAGACTGAAGACTGCAGTCTGCAGTATGGATTACACTTCAATATAAGAAAACAAAAATCCTCACAGCTGGATTGATAAGCAGCATTACGATAAATGGAGAAAAGATTGAAGTTGTCAAAGACTTCATATTACTTGGTTCTATAATCAACACCAATGAAAGCAGCAGTCAAGACATCAGAAGATGTATTGTATTGGGCAAATCAGCTGCAAAAGACCTCTTTCACATTCTGAATAGTAATGATGTCTCCTTGAAGACCAAGGTGTGCCTAACCCAAGCCATGGTATTTTCAATCACCTCATATATATGTGAGAGCTGGACAGTGAATAAGGAAGATTGAACAGGAGTTGATGCTTTTGAGTTGTGGTGTTGGCAAAGAATACTGAAAGTGCCATGGACTGCTAAAAGAACTAACAAATCTGTCCTAGAAGGAGTGCAACCAGAATGCACCTTGGAAGTGAGAATGGCCAGACTTTCTCTCGCCTACTTTGGTCATGTTGTCAGAAGGGACCATTTGCCCTGGAGAAGGATATCATGCTTGGTAAAGTGGGGAGCCAGCAAAAAGGGGGAAGGCCCGTAACTAGATGGATTGACAGTGGCTGCAATGATGGTGTTCTGATTACCTAGTGCTGCTCTGACAAGAAAATACCACAGTTGGGATGACTTTAACAAACAGGAGTTAATTTTTACAATTTTTGGAAGTCAGAAGTTCAAGTTCCAAGTGCCAGGCTCTAGGGGCTCTGTGAAAGTCGTCGACCTTGGGCTTCAGTTCTGCTTCTTGCTCCCAGCCCACTGAAGCTAAAGGCATCTCTTTACTCAGGCAGCTACTGGCTGCTGAAGTTAACAAGCCCAAGGTTGACAAATAAAATGCACAGTCCCAATGTCACCAAACAACATGGCAGGCCATTGAAAGTCCCAAGACTGGCAGAGCATGGCAGGCTGCTCAACAATGACTTGGCTACATGCAAGGTTCAAGTGTGCTATAAGTTAGAAACCATTCCCCAAGGCCTCTCCTTATATATGGGAAGTGGGCCACATCCCTAAGGCATCTATTCAGCTGCCCCCAGTAGATTCCTCAGTGGAGATGATTACCAGTCTCATCATGGAGAATACCATATCCAGCTGCCCAGACACTCAACCAGACCCAGCCAAGCTGACACACAAACTTAACTACCACAGATGGGCTCAAATATAGCAAGCAAAGTGAGGCTGGCATGGGATTGGGCAGTGTTTTGTTCTGCTGTGCTTAGGGTCATTATTAGTCAGAGACGACTTGACACCACTTAACAACAACAACAACATTTGGACATATTCAAATTTTCCATACTGTCAGGATAGATGACAGTCTACCACCACTCCTTTTCTCCTTATTCACTGTTTTCATTCAAGTTCTTCTACTACCAAAAAAACAAACTCACTGCCATAGAGTCAGATCCTCCTTAGGTTTCTGAGGTGTTATCACTATCGAAGTAGATTGTCCAACCTTCCTTCTGAGGAGCGGCAGGTGGGTTAAACTGTCAGCCTTCTGGTTAGTGGTCAAATGCCTTAGGCATTATGCCACCAGAGCTCCCTCCCAGTTCTTCTACTTTGCTATTGTTGTTGTTAGGTACCATTGAGTCATTTCCAACTCAGAACAACCCCATGCACAGCAGAAAGAAAACACTGCCTCATCTCACACCAGCTCCACGATCCCTGCTATACTTGAGCCCATCATCATAGCCACCGTGTCAATCCATCTCGTTGAAGGCCTCCCCCTCTTTCGTTGACCCTCCACCATACCAAGCATGACATCCTTCTCCAAGGAATGGTCCCTTCTGACAACATGACCAAAATAGGTGAGACGAAGTCTGGCCATTTTCACTTCAAAGGAGCATTTTGGGTGCACTTCCTCCAGGACAGATCTGTTAGTTCTTTTAACAGTCCATGG
>NW_006921724.1:2993728-3010913 GCF_000298275.1 Orycteropus afer afer
GCAGCTCTTTCCCAGTCCTATTTTGAGAGCCTTCTAACCTAACTGGACTATTCATAAAGTTGCATGGTAATGTATCAAACAGTGTTTCTTTGCTATTCATAAGGTTTTCCCTGGCCAATTATTTGAGAAGTGGACAGCCTCTTCCTTCTTCCTAGTCTGTCTCAGTCTGTAAGTTGGGATGATACCTGTGCACCATGTGCATCCCGCTGGGTTAGAAACACCAGTGGCTCAGCCTCAAAACTCACATCAACACATCACCATGATAGGACAAACAGACAGACAAGTTTGCCTCCCTGTTGGAAACCTCTCTTCTTCTACTAGTTGGTGTTTAAGCCACTTCTGTATTCTTCCTTTCAAAGCTCAGGGCTCTAGGATTATTTTCTGTATCTTTGTCAATTGGTTTCTCTTTTCTTTGTTGAAGAGGGTTTCTGTAACTTGTCTGCCTATCCCACCATCTTACTGGAGGTCCAATCCCGTATATTTTAGCCCACCAATCCCATTCTTAGGCATTTATCCCAGAGATATAAAAACAAGTACATAGGATATATATGCACAAAGATAATTATTATAGCCTTGTTTCTGTGACAAGACATGAAGATCAAGCAAATGTTTATTAACAGAGGAAATTGCAAAATAAACCAAGTGTCTAAGCACACTATGGACATTTATAACATTATTAAAGAACAAGTTAGCATAAGAAGAGTTGACTTTCAGGGAATTCTGTGTCTTATTGATGAATGAGAAAAACAAAGTGTGTGCATAATATGTGTTTGGGCTAATTGAAAGAATTAACATATTCTAAAAGGATAATATTTAAGATTCAATATCAAATATGAACCTTTCCATCATCCTTTCAAGGAATACACATGAGGACATGAAGTTGTCCTTAGCTGCACTCTCCTGGATATCCTACTGTCCAGTTCATTTCTTGTTCTGAGACTGAGCCTTCCTCCTCTTCTCACCTCAGCTGTAACTACATGCATTTATAGGAAATTTATGTAAAATAAATTTATAAGAAATATCTCTCTCCACCAGAAAGATGGGCCTATGCCTCTCTCCCTAGGCTTAGCAGCACATTTTGTCAAGATTGAGTATTTCACCCAGGAGAGTAAGTCCCTAGTAAGAGCCCTTCAAAGCCTCATGACCAATGGGAGCTACAGATGTGTGTCTTTCTCCTCTCTTGAGTCCTGCAGGAACTTTGGATCACACTGTTCCCTCTCACATGGGCAACTGGACCCTGCCCCCTACCTCTCTCAACTCTCCCAAGACAGAGTTTCATTTCTAAGGAAGAAGAGAATGAAGGGAATGGGTTCCTACATACCTGCTAACTTGCAAGGGGCTCTCCAACCATACAAACACACTCACGAAACACATCTACTGCTATTCCACATGATTTAGTAAAGTTTTAGTCCTTTGCATTAATGCTCCATATCCAGTTCCAACCCTAGCCTTTATACTGTGTCCCTTCGGTTCTGTTTAAGACATGAGCTAGTCCCTAAGCTACGTAACCAAACTCGTTGCAGTGGAGTTGATTCCAATTCATAGCTACCGTGTAAGACAGAGTAGAAATTCTCCATAGTATTTCCAAGGCTGTAACCTTTATGGAAAAAGACTGACACATCTTTCACCTGTAGAGTGGGTGGTGAGTTCAAACCACTGACCTTTCAGTTAGCAGCTGAGCACTTAAACACTATGCTACCTGGACTCCTTTAGCCACATAAAGACCCAACCATTTCCATGAAATGACTGCTCATATGGGCATTTAGCATTTAAACCTTGGTCATCCTCTCTCCAAGTCTCTCTCTAGGGAGAGAGGGCAGTTTTTTTCTCCTATTCCATAAACTAAATTTGTAAAAGACTTGTTTTCCAAAAGGAGTATCTCCTCAGAGTGTTTGTCATCTCTGGTTCCTGTAGAAGAAAGTTCAACTCACTTTCCCCACCTTATCTGTTTGATTTCTGACCTTGTGAAACAGCCTCTCACACTCTAAGGGGAGAGAGGTTATCTTTGCCTTCTCCTGTATTCTTCCAGGGGCTGGTGAGTTTCTCACCTCTTTCAATTGCCACTTTTCTGCCAAGGCCTAGAAATGTTCTGATACGCTAGGTCTCCACAGCCTCCATAGTAACATCAACACCCCATGTCGCCAAAGACACACACACCTCCCAACTGCCAGACAGCTCTCTGAATATCTGCCAGAGAGCGTCTGCCCCTCAGGGGTCATCCTCAACCTTAGTGAGCAGCTGGTACCAGCATGAGCCATAAGAAACCAGCGTGAGCTCAAGGTCTGGGCACAGGACAGATCCTCCTGCAGTTATTGCTGCTACATCAATGGCTGTTGGTTTCCATATGGACAACTTGGCCACTCAGTAAGAGACATTTTATTGGGCTGTTAGGGCTCTTTAAATAATACCCCACTCTTTTCTACTGGAGATGTGAACCAATTAAGTAGATACAACAATCAGACTATTTAGACCAAAATGTAGCTTTCTTTTTGATAAAAGGGATCTTTGTTGGATGTGGCATGTACATTCAGCCTGATGGACTTGCTACCTCCTTGCTTTTCTCCTTCCATCTGGATTTTGGAGCAACTCATGAGAAAGTTGAGATTTCCCAATCAGACAGTACACTCAAGATTGCTGTCTCTCATTGGTTTGGGCCAAAAGGGTAAAAAAAAGATAGAATTCCTGTTGCTTATAGTCTTTAATAGACTATTGTTGTTCTTAGCTGCCTTAGAGTTGATTTTGACATCCCACAACATCATGTGTGTGAGAAGAGAACAGCTCCATAGGGTTTTCAGTGTTGTGACCTTTCTGAAATAGATGTGCAAGCCTGTCTCCAAGATCCCTCTGTGTGGGTTTCAACTAGTAGACAGAGGCTTAACCACTTGTACCACTCAGGGACTTTCTCCTTGATAGATTTAACTATACCCAATCCTGAAACATAAACAAATAGTAGTCACCAAATAGGAGATTGCTTGGAGGTCTGAGTCTACAAGGAGGCACTGATGATCTACTTCAGAAAAATCAGTCATTGAAAACCCTATGTAGCACAGTTCTACCCTGACACACATGGGATCACCATGAGTCAGATTTGACTAGATGACTAGATGGTAAGTGGTTTCAGTTTAGTCATCTATCATCTGATAACTCATTCCTCAATAAGGAGGAGTCAATGGGGCCAAAGAAAGAGTATTAATCAGTGGCATTCCTTCCACAGGTACACATGAAGAATAGGGAATTAAGAATACCCTTCTGATTTTTTTTTTTTTCTTTTTTTAATGCTTAATCATTTGATTTAAGCATTGACCCTCTGGTCATCCAGGGGTACGTGGTTTTGGTCACCTTCTTCACCTTCAGCAGCCCCCTTTCTGGGCACTGCCAGAAAAGCAAGAGCTGTCAGTTGGGTCTGAATAGTAAAATATTCTAATTAAATTTGAGCCACATTATAGTACAGGTTGGAAATCTATTCAATTTTTTATCTTTGCAAATTTTCCAGCCATGTTGCCCAATATAACACCTAACAATAATAACAAGAAATGTGATGAAATGTCAACAATAAATGCTCCAGGAATAAAATTTCAACAACTTAGAGATGACTCAAAGTTGACTGTAACCTATTCTTTCTATTAATATCTGTTTTAACAGCACAGGCTAGGTTAGGCTGCAGTAGCAAACAACCCTCAAATTTCAGTGGCTTTCCACTAGGAAGATTTATTTCCACATACTTCAGTGGACAGCTGGGGACTGTGTTCTGCATCACTGTGGTCTTCATTCTGGTAGTTAGCTGAGAGCCAGTTACCCTCTGAAGCCACCATGTTGCTGGTCATTGTGTTAGAAGAAAAATTCAGCCTAAGCTAAGGTTATACTGGTGCTTAAAGCTTTTCACTAGAAATGAATGTCACTTCTGCGTGCTTATCAGGCCAAAGCAACAACTGAGTTTAAGAAGAGCATGAAAGTTTAATTCTCTCACATGCCTGGAGAACAAAAGCTGAAATACTGCAAACAGCCTTAAGGACTAGCACAAATTCTTAGGAAGAAATTAAAGGCTACAAATATTAAATATCCCTATAAATTGAAGTTCAAATACTTCGTGTCCAAAGTAATTAAAATCCAACATAAATACTCTCACTCTTTTCAATTCTAGTCCTAAATCTGGGGTCCATAGTTTAGTCCATTGTCTATAATTAAGTTTAAATTAAAGTTCAGATAAATTAATGTCCTCCTCAATTTCTTCTTCATGTATTATTGTCTGAGTTTTTTCAACAATCCCAGGCAAACTGGGCTGTCATTCATTAAAATGCTTTTAGAACATCAGAAGTTCAGTTAATTTGATTTCCTGTTCTCTTTTTTTTTTTTTTTTAGCATTTTTAAAATTTTAAGAGCTTGTTTTACATTCAAAGTTATGTGTACATTTAGTTTCACCCACCATTTACCATACCCAGCCCTAACCCATTCTTCTCCCCTCCCTGCCTAGTAACCCTGCCCCCCATGCCTCTCATAGTTATGCACTCCTTTTTGTCCTGCATTTCCTCTGTGTGAATGTTGTCCCTCTGGTGCCTGTGGTCTATTGCACTAAGGGATGTATTACCATAGAGTATGTGGGTGTGTCATCCTGGGTTGAGTGGTCTGCATGTACATTTTGTTAACCATTGGACTGAGAGCCAGCCCTTGGGAGTGAGTTTTATTCCAGGCTCAGAATGTATTCCAGGGCCATAGTATCAGGTGTCTCATTAGACCCCATCTGACCAGTAATTCTGGTTATTATTGAGTTTTTGGATTTTGTTCCACATTTTTCCTCCCATTCTATTCAGGATCTCCAGATTTGATCCTTTCTTGAGTGGTTGGCATTGGTAGCTGGGCACCATCTAGTTCTTCTGGTCTTGAGGGCCATCATGTCCTAGGGTTGATTGCCCCAAAATGCCTTTTTTTTTTTTTGCATTCTTCTTCACTTCCAATGCTAAGAGACCATTAGCTGCATCTTAGATGGCCACTTGAAAGCTTTTAAGACCCCAGTTGCTACTAACCAATGTAGGATGTGGAACAAGACTTTTATGTATTTTGTTGTGCCAATTGAGTCTGGTGTCCCACAGTATTCTGGTCTTGAGATGGTAAATCTATTGGATCTCTCTCCCATAGTGTCTGGGTGTCTGTAAGGGATTACTCTGTCGGTCTTCTATTGTTTTTGTAAGGATTGCAGGTATCTTATTCTCCATTTTAAAGAATATAAAGAATACACAAGATTATCAGAGCACTGATCTTATATCACCAACTAAGTTCAGCCACTAGGAGAATTACCCAAGTTAAATGCGGTTCTCAGGACATTACCATTGCTATAAGTTTGACCTTCATTTGACACAAACTTTCTTGCTGAAAATGAAGATGCTTTGAAGCATTTATTTATGAAGATCAAAGACTTTAACATGGATTACATCTCACCATAAAGAAAACAAAAGTCTTCAGAACTGCATGAATAAGCAACATCATGACAAGTGGAGAATAGATTGAAGTTGTCAAGGATTTCATTTCACTTAGATCCACAATCAATGCCCATGGAACCAGAAGTCAAGAAATTAAAGGATGTATTTCACTGGACATATCTGCTGCAAAAGTCCTTTTTAAAGTTTTAAAAGGTAAAAGTTCCACCTTGAGGATAAAGGTGCACTTGACCCAAACTATGGGTCAATTGCTTCAGATGCATGCAAAAGCTGGACAATGAATAAGGAAGATCAAAAATCTTGATGTATCTGAATTATAGTATTGACAAAGAATATTGAATATATCACAAATTCCCAGATGCATGAACAAATTAGTCTTAGAAGAAGTACAGCCAGAATGCTTCTCAGAAACTTTGGAAAAGTCCCCAGAGAAGGACATAATGCTTGCAGAGTAGAGGGTCATCAAAAAAAGAGGAAGACCTTCAATAGGATGAACTGACATAGTGTTGCAGCAGTGGAGTCAAACATAACAATGGTTGTGAGGACGGCACAGGACTGGGCCATGTTTCATTCTGTTCTGCATAAGATCACTATGAGTTGGACCTGACTCAACAGCATCTAACAACAATTAAAACAAAAATCTATGTTCTTGTCAGTGTTAGCTGCCATCACATTGACCCATAACTCATGGTGTCTCCATGTACAACAGAATCAGTATGTTATGATCCATAGGGCTTTCACTGATGCCAAATACCTTGCACATGTTCCATGGGATCTGAAGGGAAGTTGATAGATAGAGATGAAAAATTTAACTCCATTTTATGAAGTCTACCTTCAAGAAGGCACCTATATGTTCTGTCTTCTATCTGAGAGGAGAAGTATTTAAGATATTAGTGTCTCTTAGAGTATAGAAATTTGGAGTGGTGGCAGCTCCAGTCTCTAGGTCCTATTTGAGGTGTTTTTCTTCCTTGTCTTAGTTTTCATTGACCTTTTAAGCTTGGTGCTTGGGGATCCAGCAGGGTTGGCTTTGAGAATTGTCCTCTCCTGTGGCATGGCCACCACCAAATCTTATGGATGTAGGTTCAAACAATTAATATACATGATGACAATTAATCAAAAGTTTGAAGGTGCAAGTCCATCTAGAAGTTCTTCAGACACTGGACAATCTAATTCCAAAAAATCAGCCACAGAAAACTCTATGGAGCACAGTTCTACTCTGACATACATAGGGTCACAATGAGTCAGAATCAACTCGAAGACAACTTGTAGTAGTATATATAGTGACTTACTTCCATTACCTCTTGCTATGGAATTGTATGGGAGCTCTGGTAGCATAGTGGCTAAGGCACTTGACTGCTAATCAGGAGGCTGGCAGTTCAAACCGACCAACCACTCTTTGGAAGGAAGATGGGGCAATCTACTTCCATAGTGATACTGCCGCAGAAACCCAAGGAGGGGTCACTATGAGTCGGGTCCGACTCAGTGGCACATAACAACAGCAACAACAACATGGAATTGTGTAGGCCTGGGAAACCTGGATTCTGGGGACAATGTTCTTCTGGTTCTCATGTTAGTTTTGAGTTAGATAATCATGCTTAGAAGATCCCTTAACTGGACCTGGTGTTGATTCTTTAAAACTTTCTGTCCATAGAGTCAAACTCACTTCTGAGTGCATCTTAGAAGCCTTTGGGAAACTAAAAATCCCAATGCACCCTGACCCATAAAATCTCAACCTCTGTGTGTGGCTTTACAATTTTTAGAGTTCCCCTAGTGATTCTAGTGTGCAGTTAGGTAGAGAACAACTACCCTAGGGGATGTGGAGAAGACCCCTTGTCATGTGCTTTTCAGAGGCTGTCTTCCCTCCAGTTTGCAATGTTCCAGGCTTACAGAGTATTTCTATCTTCCATGTTGTTTTCTGCAAAGGTGAGAGGTGCCTTCAATGTGTCACTTTCTACTTCTGCTTCTGCTCCTTTCAAGAAACCTCGCTACGTTTCTAACACTTCATGCTACTTCTTAGATTGTTTTTTTTCCTTCTTTAATGTCTTGCTCTTCCAAGCATGGTCCACAGGCCATCACCATCACTTGGGAGCATATGAGAAATGTAAAATCATGGGACTCATTCCAGAAATACTGAATCTGTAGCTCCACTTTTCTGAATGAGTCTGCATCTCTCCCTCCCTTTCATGTCTACTGATCCTAGTCTTTAGGATCTCATCTTCCCTTTCTACCTGCCCAATTTCTCCTCTGTAATGGCAGCTTTCCTCCTAATGCAATCCCTCTCTATTACTCCAACTTAATTTGTCTACCTTCCTTTAAAAAATAGATTCTTCTATAGATCCTTCTCTAATAATAAAGATGAAGTAAAATTTCAAATATTGAATATATCATGGACTGCCTAAAGAATAAACAAATCAATCTTAGAAGAAATACAACCAGAATGTTATTTAGAAGCAAGGATGGTGAGACATTGTTTTGATCACTTCTGACAAGTCACTGGGAAAGACAAGTTGCTGGAAAAGAACATCATGCTTGGTAAAGCAGAGGGTCTGAAAGCAAGGGAAACTCTAATGAGATGGATTGACACAATAGCCACAACAATGGATTCAAACACACCAACAATCATGAAGGTGGCATGAACCAAGGCAAAGTCTCATTCTGTTATACATGAGATTGCCATGAATTGGAGCCAACTCAATGGCAACTGACAACAAATTTTCAAGGTATTCTAGTTTCACCTTGATTCCTCTAAGAAACCTGACACCAACAGAGTATTCCAGACTTTAGCCTTTCATTGTACCTCTAGCCTATGGGTTTCCAAAAATTGAATTGTTTTTCTCCCTATACTCTAAAAAAAATTATATTTTAAAAAATAATTGCTGCCATTCCTTCACAAAGAGATTGATCTAAATGATATTTAGCTACAAGATGCATGCCTTAAACTTTTTTTTATTTGTTCATGACTTAAATCTATAATACTTTTGTGTATAAAACCACAGTCTGAATCTTTGAAATCCAAAGCAAAGATCAGAGTTGATGTGACTGAAAATGCCAACTTAGCTTGAGATCATATGATGATGGTGGTGAGAGTTCACATGGTGATGGGTGTATCATGGGGGCAGGATAGTGGTGATGTTTATAGTGGTGATGATGACACTGATAAAATAAAATTTGTGAAAGTCAGGACCTATGTATGGCAGAAACCCACCAGAAAAGGAAAATTAAAATATTTTCCAGTAAAACAAGTGATAGAAAAGTGATGAGATTACATCCTCTCAAAGGCAAATAACTTCTGAAACCTGGAAAACAAGCTGGTCCCATTGAGTTCCAGCTCTTACAGCTTTCACTGTAGTAGTATTGGGGAATTGGAGACGGTAGTAATAGGTAAAAATAAGATAGTGACGGATGTGATAGTGGTGGTAGTGGTGGTGGTGATAGGAATGGCAGTGGTAGAATAGGAGGGATGGTAGTGGTGGTGGTGATTAGGTGGTAATAAAAATTATAGCAATGGTGGTTGTAGTGGGGGTGAGAGAAGTGATATTAGTGGCTGTGGTGAGATTCATGGGGATCAAAGTGGTGAGGTGAAGGTGATGGTGTTGGAGATGGTAATAGTGGCCATAGTGGGAGTAGTAAGGAGATAATAGGAGACATGACATTCAAAAGCTTCTGTGAACAAGGCACATAAAGGTAATGAACTCTTCCCTTTCCTCTTCAAGTTCTTAATACACTTAATAGTTTTAGATGACAAATTTACTGTTGCTTTGTTGGCCTGGTAATACTGATTTAAAACTGGATCCCAATAACCCAGAGTCCCTGAAACACAAGAAGTTGGCTGATAATTTAAAATCCTTGCCTGCAGACTGGGCTGAGATAATCCAGAAAGCAGCAAACACTGTTCCAACCCGAATGCCAAGACAGCTTCAAATGCCCAGGCAAGCTGCCCTCATGCCATTGAGGATCAAGCTGCAGCATGGAAACCTGTGTTGTCAGCTTAATGGTGGGGTGTTAAGCCTCCCCCTTCATTAAAAGCAGCTCTTCCCTTTGTAGCACTAGCTGCTGGCTGCAAGTCCAGGCCATGTGGGATTGTGAGGGTGACAGTAGTATCCATTGGCACCAATTCACAGTAGCTACTTGGCTCAAATTCATCAATGACCTTTTTAATCTCACCTTCTTTGGGTGTCCAACACCCAATTCTTGTTTTTTCCTCAGGATCCCCAGCTTATACACCAGATGTCTATACCAGATACTCTTTCTACAATCCTAACACCAGATGTTGAGATTTTGGGTGGTCATTAAGGAACAACCCTTTTCTTATCACATGATTTTGGAACCCACAGAATACACAAAGCCAAACACAATGAGAACAGAATGCCAGTTTAGTAGTGATCAGAGCAGGTTTGGAGAACATGGCTCAGGTTCACCACCAGATGGGCTGGGTAACGCTCTTCACACCAGCCTTCCCCTTCCCACTGTTTAGCCCTTGGCACAAACCTCCTCTAGGTTTGCCTGGGTCTCCAAAACAGATTCACTTACACAGAATTGCTGGTCCACATTGGCCATAGAAGGAGAGGGAAGGCATGTTTTCCTTTATTTACTTATTCATTCATTTATTCATTCAATAAATGCTTACTGAGCACCTCCTAACTGACAACAAATAATTGCTCTGGTGGTGTATTGCCTAAGGCATTTGACTGCTAATCAGAAGGCTGGGGGTTCAAACCCACCAGGCACTCCTCGGAAAGAAGGTTGGGCAATCTACTTCCATAGTGATACTGCCTCGAAAACCCAAGGAGGGGTCACTATGGGTCAGGTCCGACTCCAAGGCACATAACAGCAACACCAATATTTCATAAAGCATAGGAAAGCATAGATATTTATCTTTTTGTGACTGACCTATTTTATTTAGCATAATGGTTTCAAGGTTCATCCAATCTTATGGCATGCACCAGTACATGTATACCACATTTTATATACAAATATATACACCACATTTTGCTTATCCATTCACCTGTTGATGGACATTCAGGTTGTTTCAAGCTTTTGGCTGGTGTAAATATTGCTGCAGTTGACACTGGTGTACAAATATTTATTTGCATTCCTGCTTTCAGTTCTTTTGGGTATATACTTAAGATTCATTTTTGAGGAGAAAACTGGTGAGTCCAGTTATAGACATTGTGAGATTGTTAGATTAGGTCATAATATTTTTTGTGTTGTTAGACTTAGTAGCTATTTTCTGTCCCTTTGCAATGTTGAGATGACCAGCTGGCTATCTAGTTGATTCTGATTCACAGTATGTCAGAGTAGACCTGTGTACTCTGTAGGGTTTTCAATGGCTGATTTTTCCCAAGATTGCCAAACTTTTCTTCCAAGACAGCACTGGGTAGACTTGCACCTCCAACATTTTGAATAGTAGCTGATCTCATTAACTGTTTGCACCACCCAGAAATTCCATTGAGATGACAGAAGACTCTGCAAAGCCCTCTAATCCACCATGAACAAGCACTAGATGTGTGAGTGACTATGTATATCTTCATAGCTCTACCTTTAAAAAAAGTAGGGATCCTCAGTCTTTTGAGTTCCTCCAACATAAGTCTTAGACCAATGTGATACCCCCTCCCCCCGACTCTGTGTTTGGATATAATTAAGCTGTCACTGCAGGGATGACTTGCCCCCTGCATTTTCATCAGAGAGATTATAAATAAATGCACACAGATGAAGCTAATTTGATACTAACATAGATAATATAAATTCTGACTCAAGGAAAATTAGAAAGTATTGCAGATATAACAGCACAAAAAGGAATGAGAACATGTCTGCATATGTCTCACTCTAAGATTTGGGCTCTTTTATGTACCATTGTTAGGTTGTGGTTTTGTTTACCAAAGGATTGTTTATGTGCTTACTCTTAGGATCTTTCTATAATTAACATTTCAGAAAAACATGATGCTTTGTCACCTAAATGTAGATATTTCACTTTTAAATCAGACCAAATAGCCAAAAAGTACAATTATTATTGGCTTAATAATATAAATTGAAAACATATATACATTTTAGGCTTGCTTTGGTGCTATTACGAGCTCTGGTGGCATAGTGCCTAAGGCATTTGACTGCTAACCAGAAGTCTGGCGGTTCAAACCCACCAGCCACTCCTCAGAAGGAAGATGGGGCAATCTACTTCCATAGTGATACTGCCTCAGGAACCCAAGGGGGGGTCACTATGAGTCAAAATCATCTTGACGGCAGTGAGTTTGTTTTTCGGTTTTTGGTGCCATTATTTTAAATACAGATGTAGTTCTCTACAGAGTGAATGTCTAAAAATAGTATGCACCTTGTCAGGGTAAAATGTTTCATTAGGGGATGTTATGTATTGAATTGTGTTCTCCAAAGACATATATTGAAGTCCTAATCCTCAATACCTATAAATATGAGTCTATTTGGCAATGGGGTTATCAGTTAATATGGGGTCATGCTGGAGTAGGGAAGGTTTTAATTCTATACAAGTGATGTTCTTATAAGGCAAAGAGACACAGAGACAGAAGAAGGATGGCCATGTGATGATGAGGTAGAAATTAGAATGACCTACAAGCCAAGGTTACTAGCTATCTGTCAGTTTATTGTACCATGATGGCTCACATGTTGCTGTGATACTGGAGGCTATGCCACAGGTATTTCAAATACCAGCACGGTCACCAATAGTGCACGGATTTTAGTGGAGCTTGCTGTTTAAAACAGGCAAGAGGAAATGCTTGGTTATCTACTTCTGAAAATTAACCAATAAAACCCTAAAGATCAAAACAAAATATTGTCTGATATAGTGCCTAAAGATGAGCACCCAGGTTGGAAGGCATTCAAAATATATAGTGGCCACAACAATAAATTTGAGCATACCAATGATCATGAAGATAGCACAGGACTGGGCCACATCTTATCTTACTGTACATGGGATCTCCATGAGTTGGAACCAACTTAATAGCAACTGACAACAATAATAAAATAAACCAAGAAATGCCATGGAATGCCAGGAGCCACCAGAAGCTACAGGCATGGAACAGTTTCTCTTTCAGAGCTTTCAGAAGCACTCAACAAGGCTGATACCCTGATTTGGATTCCTAGCTTTCAGAACTGTGTTGTTGTTGTTTGCCGTCGAGTCGCCCCGACTCATAGCGACCCCTCCTTGGGTTTCCAAGGCAGTATCACTACAGATGTAGGATTGCCCAACCTTCCTTCCGAGGAGTGGCTGGTAGATTTGAACTGCCAGCTTTGTGGTTAGCAGTCAAGTGCCATAGGCACTATGCTACCAGAGCTCCTTCAGAACTGTAAGACAATAAAATCTGGTGTTTAAAGCCATAAATCTGGTGTTTATCATGATGATACTTCGTTACTATAGCCACAGGAAACTAATACAGGAGATGTACTTTAAGTGACAAAGTCCATCTAAATTTCTCTAGGCTCAGGCTCAGTGATAACTTTGTCTTGCATACGATTCTGACATATTCTATTACTCTATAAAATAGCACATGTTTGAGCAAAAAACAGAGTCCTATCTTTTAGTGATAGGTCAGTTCAGATCAGGATTATATTAGTTTTTGCTCAAAAGCTATTGAAAACCTTACTGAAAGAAGAGTAATTTCAACAAGATCTTCAAAGAAGATTTCAAAGATGAAAACAGAAAAAAGTGGGTTTCTCACTGTAGAATGTTATTCTTTTAAAAAACTACAAGTCAAATCAGTACACAAATACACTTTCATGTGCTTTAACCTATTAGACTTAAAGTAATCAAAATTCTGAGTCATTTTTCTTCTTTTTATTATGATTTGGGTGCAAATTTACAAAGCAGACTTGTTTTACAGTCAACAGTTCATGCACATTTGATTTCATGGCCTCAATTACTGTCCCCAACCATAAAAAACTCTCTTCCCCTTTCTTCCCTGTGACCACCTCCTCGCTGTGCCCTTCTTATCTATGCATTCCTGTCTTTCCAGCTTTCCTTTTATGTGAGTGCTGTCCCTCTGGTGTCTCATGGGTAATTAATCCAAGGGGTGTGTCTCCCTAGAGTACATGGACCTGGGGTAGTGTTCTGTAGGTAGGTCTTTCTACCGTTGGGCTGAGAGCCAATCCATGTAAGTTAATCCATTTCTAGGCCCGAAGGGTAGCCTTGAGCCATGGTCTTGGGAGTTCCACCAGTCTCCTTCTGATCAGTAATTCTGGTCATTTTTGTGTTTTTGAATTTTGTTCCACATTTTTCCTACCACTTTATCTAGATCTCCAGATTTGATCTCTTTCTGAGTGGTTGACATTGGTAGCCAGGCACCATCTAGTTCTTCTGGTCTCTGGATCGTGGAAGCTGAGGTCCCTGTGGTCCATCTTATCTTGGATTAATTATTTCCAGATGACTTTGATTTTCTTCACTCTTCTTTGCTCCAGATGAGAGAAGACCAAGAGTTGAATCTTAGATGGCCACTCAAAAGATTTTAGGACCCCAGTTGCTATTCACCAAAGTAGGTTGTAGAACAAAATTTTTATGAACCATATGTGCCAATTGAGCATTATGTCCCCCAAGACTATGGTCCTGAGCCCCCAGACCTGGTGGGTGATTCTCTCTCACAAGATGTTTGGTTGTCTCTGAGAAGTTACTCCAAGCCTCTCTACTGTTGTTTCTGTAATGTATGTGGCCAATTTTGCAGCACAAGTGCATATATAAGATTATCTTCAGCCAAATCTATCCTTGGTCTAGGGTGTATTCCTGTTCACCTATTCCCACCTGATCTTTTCACCTGTCTATGCATTAATCCACAACGTGGTTTTTGGTGCTAGTGATACTGCAGCATTGTGCATGTGATAGTATTTGCCTCTGTTGTCTATATATTTTGTGTATATTTCAGTGTCTTTCCTTTCCCCAGTGTCACCATGCTTGTCACAGACTCTTTCCATACTGTTACTCCCCTCATTCAAGTCAATACGTGATCCACAAATAGTCTGAGATTTTCTGTCCCCTTCCCTCCCATCCCCAGTAACCAACAAAGGGAGTTTCCTTCCCTAAGTAAACCTCTTCCTTGACTTTTTATAGTAGTGGGCTCATACAATATTTGTCTTTCTGTGATTGACTTGTTTCACTCAGCATAATGTCCTCTAAATTCATCCATGTTGCAAGATGATTCATGTATTCTTCATTATTGCTTAATGTTGCACAGTATTCCATTGTGTGAATGTACCATGGTTTGTCTAGCCAATCATCTGTTGATGGCCTTTTAGATTGTTTCCATCTCTGTGTTATAGTAAATTGTGCTGCAATGAACATGGGTGTGCATATGTCTGTTCATGTTCTGTCTCTCACCTCTTTAGGATATATTCCTGGCAATGTAATTGCTAGATCAAATGGTATTTCTATTTTAAGCTTTTTAAGGAAATGACATACCATTTTTCCATAATAGTTGTACAATTTTGCAGTCCTATCAGCAGTGTATTACAGTTTCAATCTCTCTGCAGCCTCATCTGCATATGTTATTTTCTGCCTTGTGGAACTTGGCTATTCTTGTTGGGGTGAGATGATATATCATTGTTGTTTCAATTTGCATCTCTCTAATGGCTAATGATCATGAGAATTTCCTCATGCACTTGTTGGCCACCTGTATATCTTCTTTAGTAAAGTGTCTGTTCATTTTCTTTGCCCATTTTTGAACTGGGTTGTTTGCCTTTTTGGTGTCTAGGTGTTGAAGTTTTCTATGAATTTTGGAGATAAGTCCCTTGTCAGACATGTCATACCCAAATATTTTTCCCAGCCTATAGGTTCTTTTTTTACCCTCTTGGAGAAGTCTTTAGATGCACATAAGAATTTAATTTCTAATTAATTAAATCTTACTTAATTTCTAAAATATCCCATTCATCTAGTTTATCTTCTGCTGCCTGTGCATTACGAGTTATTTATTATAGTCTATTTATGCCAAAAATTAGGGCCCTTTGATTTGCCCCTATTTTATCTTTGATGAGCATTATCATATCAATAGATGAAGAAAAGGTATCCAATAAAATCCAAAATCCATTCCTATTCAAAACTCTCATCAAAATAAGGATAGAAGGGAAATTCCTCAACATAATAAAGGGCATATGCTCAAAACCAACAGCCAACATTATTGTTAATGGAGAAAGACTCAAAATATTTCCTTTGTGAATGGGAACTAGACAAGGATGCCCTCTATCACAACTTCTATTCAATATTGTGTTGGAAGTCCTAGCTAGGGCAATGAGGCAAGAAAGAGAAATAAAAGGCATCCAAATTGTCAGGGAAGAAGTAAAGCTATCTCTATTTGCAGGTGACATTATCCTATACATAGAAATCCCAAGAGACTCAGCAAAAAAATATTATCAGAACAATAGAAAGGTTCAGCAAAGTGGAAGGATACAAGGTCAACATACAAAAATCAGTTAGATTCCTCTACATCAACAAAGAGTATTCTGAAAAGGGAATAAGTAAAATAATACCATTTATAATAGCTACCAAAAAGATAAAATACTTAGGAATAAATCTTACCAGGGGCACAAAAGAAAACTAAAAACATTACTATAAGAAACTACAAAGGATCTATATAAAAGGAAGAGCATACCTCGTTCATGGATAGGAAGACTGAATATTGTGAAAATGTCCATACTATCCAAAACAGTCTACACATTCAATGCAATCTGATCCAGATTCTGTCAACATTTTTAAATGACATGGAAAAACCATTCACTAATTTCATATGAAAAGGAAAGAGACCTCAGATAAGCAAAGCACTGCTGAAGAAGAAAAACAAAGTAGGAGGCCCCACATTCCCAGACTTCAAAACCTATATAGCCACAGTAGTCAAAACAGCATAGTATTGGTACAGTGATAGAGAAATAAACCAATGGAACAGAATAAAAAACTCAGAAATAGACCCATCCATCTATGGACAGCTGGCCTTTGACAAAGGCCCAAAGCACATTAAATGAGGGAGAAATAGCTTCTTTAACACATGGTGCTGGCAAAATTGGATAAGCACTTGTAGAAAAATGAAACTAGACCCATACCTCGCCCTATACACAAAAACAAACTCAAGTTGGATCAAAGACTTAAATGTAAAACCCAAAACTAAGTTTTTATTTATTTATTTTTTTAAAGATGGCTTTGCAAATATTGTTGTTAGCTGCTGTTGAGTCTGCTCTGACTCATGACAACCCCATGTGTAGAGAGTAGAAGTGCTTGATAGGGTTTTCAAGTTTGAAAATTAAGATGCCTTAATTCTGAGGCACCTCTGGGTGGATTTGAACTGCCAACATTCCAATTAGTAGCCCAGTAATTAAGCAAGAGCAGTCAGCCCCAGGGTTACAGGTGAGGAGAGACAATGCAGGGACACTCACAGTAGCAG
Organism: Orycteropus afer afer; assembly: GCF_000298275.1. Taxonomy (NCBI): domain Eukaryota; kingdom Metazoa; phylum Chordata; class Mammalia; order Tubulidentata; family Orycteropodidae; genus Orycteropus; species Orycteropus afer. The sequence continues at coordinate 3,010,542 of NW_006921724.1, forward strand.
GCCGGAGGAGCAGGAGAAAGGGGATAAAAGCCTTGAACCTGGACAGAAGAGAAGTCTGCCCCAGGGTTACAGATGAGGAGAGACAACGCAGGGACGCCCACAGTAGCAGGCCGGAAGAACAGGAGAAAGGGGATAAAAGCCAGGAAGCCAGAGAGAAGAGCAATCAGCCGAAGGGATTAGGCAAGGAGAGGAAACTCAGGCCCACCCAGAGTAGCAGGCCGGAAGAGCAGGAAAAAGGGGATAAAAGCCTTGAACCCAGACAGAAAAGCAGTCAGCCCCAGGGTTACAGGTGAGGAGAGACAACTCAGGGATGCCCAAAGAAGCAGGCCAGAAGAGCAGGAGAAAGGGGATTAAAAGCCAGGAAGCCAGACA
>NW_006921724.1:3028560-3041924 GCF_000298275.1 Orycteropus afer afer
TGATCCTTTAATCATTATATAATGTCCTTCCTTGTCTCATATGGTGGTTTTTGTCTTAAAGTCAATTTGATCAGAAATTAATGTTGCCACTCCTGCTCTTTTTTGGTTGCTATTAGCTTGATAAATCTTTTCCCAAACTTTGATTTTTAGTCTATTGTTGTCTTTGTGTCTAAGGTGTGTCTCTTGTAGACAGCATATTGATGGGTTATGGTTATGTTTTCTTATCTAGTCTGCAACTCTCTGTCTCTTGATTGGTGCATTTAATCCATTAACATTCAGCAACAAACATGAATTGATTGCTGTCATTTTATTATGTGTTTTTTCATGGTGTTCCTGGTTTCTTTGTTCCATATAATTTTCTGTGCTGAGCTCATTGTGTTTATGAACCATGTTGTCATTTTCTTTGTTGCTGTTGTTTTAGTATTTGCTGAATATTTGTGCTTGTCCTCTTTTATTTTGAAGTGAAAGTTTATCATTTTTCTTTGAGGTTACCCTGTGATTTATAATTTCTCCCCGAGTTTAGAACAGCCCATTCTATCTTGTAACTCTCTTGACTTCCTCACTATTTAGAAGTTCTGTTGTTGTTGTTGTTATGTGCCGTCGAGTAGGCCCCGACTCATAGTAACCCCTCCTTGGGTTTCTGAGGCAGTATCACTACGGAAGTAGGATTGCCCAAAGAAATTCTGTTACTACACTATTTTTTTCCCCCTTTTGGTTTGCAATTATCCTCATTTCCAATTGAGGTCTCTGGTTCCCTGTATACAATTTTGTAAGCTTATATTACTTTGGATAATTCTATAGCTGTGTTGGTTTCTGTGTCATGTCCTCTTGTGTATTAATGGTCAGTTTTTGTTTGCTATTATTGGTTCTCCATTCAAAGGACTCCCTTTGGTATCTCTTGTAAGCATGGTCTGGTTTTAATAAATTTCCTCAATTTCTGCTTATTTGTAAATCTCCTAATTTCACCATCATATTAGAGGAGCAATTTTTCTGGGTATGTAATTCTAGATTGGAAATTTTTCTCTTCAGGTTTTAATATATACCATCCCATTGCCTTCTCACTTGCATGGTTTCTGCTGATAAATCAGAGCTTATTCTTATTGGTTGTCCTTTGTAGATAACTTTTCATTTTTTCTGTGCTGCTTTCAAGATTCTTTCTTTGTCTTTGGTCTTGATGAGTTTGATGAGGTTATATCTTGATGATTTTCTTTTGGGGTCTATACTGTGTGGGGTTCATTGGACTTTCTGAATGGATATATTCTCATCTTTCATCATATCAGGGAAATTCTTTTCCAACAAATCTTGGACAATTTTCTCTGTGGTTTCTTTTTCTCTTCCTGTTCTGGAACTGTGATTACACATAGGTTACTTCCTTTTGATGTTATCCCACATAAATCTTCTTCATTTTGTTTTGATCTTTTTTTCTGATTGATCCCTTCCCATGGAAGCATCCAGGTATTTGTTTAAATCTCATTAATTCTGTCTTCCATTGATTCAATTCTACTCCTTTGCCCTTTCAATGTGTTATCTATTTCTGAAAATTTAGTCTTAATCTTCTGGATTTCTATCTGTAGATTTTGTACCATTTCTACTTTTCCATTTATTTTGTTATATTTTCTTATATTTTCTCCTGAAATATTTCTAGGGCTTTGTCTGTCTTTTCCTTAATTTTTTCAATGTTTTCCTTGGTCTTTCTCTCAATTCTTTGAACATACGAAAGTATAATTCTTTTGAATTACTTATCAGGGATTTCCAATGCTGCTTCTTCCTCAGAAATGTGTTCTGGGTCTGCATCCTTCTCTCTTGTTTATACCATTTTATCTTTCTTCTTTGTGTGGACTGTGATGGTCTGTTGTCTCTGAGACATTGTGACATTGTTGTATTTAGATCTCTGTTAACTGTTTGTGAAGAGCAGTTAATGGTGAGTCAAGTTCTTCTCGATGGTCATTTATCTTTGGCCAGTGGGTGGAGAAGGAAGTGGTGGTTCTCATTCAGTAAGTGGATCTGCAGGAGGTGCAGGTGTGGTTGCATCGTATGGGCACAGTTGCTTTCTCCTACTCAGTTAGACAAAAACAAAAATTGAAAAACCATCAAAGAAGTAAAAGCAAGAGGACACAAAACACACCACATAAATACACAGGAACAATCACCAAAATAAAAGAAAAAATAAAATAAAATAAAAACCCACAATATCTGGGAGGGGTAAATAAAAGAAAAGAGATAGAGTAGGAAAATAATGAAGGAAAAAAATGGGAAAAATGCAAAAAGAAAAACAAGGAATGGAGAGAATCACGAGAAAGAAAAAAAAAATGTGAACTAGGAAAAGGGAAGAGAGTAAAAGCTGAAAACTAGAACCTAGGAAGGTAAGAATAAAGAATAATTATAAAAATGACAAAGAAAAAAAGAAGAATGATAATAATTTTAAAGAAGACAAAAACAAACAAACTTAAAAAAAAAAGGAAAAAAAGAATCCAATCAGGGTGGGGCAGAGCACCCATTGTCCATTAGAGCACACATACTGAGATAGAATTTCTACTGGCCCAGAAGGTGGGTGGGAGTGAGGGATGGCTCCACCTCAGTTCACCAAGAATAACAAGGGGAATATTACACTTTTCTAGTCATTGGTGTCTGCAATGTCCTGTAGTCCTTGGCAAGCCTGTTCTTAGGTTCCTGGAACGTGAGACAACACTGTTGCTTTAAATATCCAAAATGATTGAATGGCTTGTAAACATTCAAAATGACTGTGCCCTCTGGACAGCCAAAAGTCTACAGCCCAGCCCATCTCCCTCTTCACTGCTTTTCCTTTTATTCACCAGCCAACAGTGCAGTCCTCCATGCAGCCCCTGACTAGCAGGGCCAATTTTTATGTTAACTCTTAGGTCTGAACACCACTTAGCAATATCCAAACTGTCCATGCAATCATGATCACTGAAAAACCACAGCTCCATGTCTCCTTTTTAAGTGTTTTCATGCCAGTTCTTCTTCTAATTGGAGTTTAGTCCAGTTCTTTATCCTTCCTTTCAAAGCTCAGGGCTTCAGGATTATCTTCTGTATCTGTGTTAATTGGTTCCCTTTTTCTTTGTTGAAGAGGGTTTGTGTAGTTTGTATGCCTATTCTGCCATCTTACCGGAACTCTGTATTGATAATTTTTGGTGATTGGAATGTGAAAGTTGGAAATAAAGAAACATTAGTAGTTGGAAAATATGGCCTTGGTGAAGGAAATGATGCTGGATAGAATTTTGTAAGACCAATGATTTATTCATTGCAAATACCTTTTTTCAACAACATAAATGGCAACTATACACATGGACCTCATGAGATGGAATACACAGGAATCAAATGGACTGCATCTGTGGGGAGAAGTAATGGAGAAACTCAATATCATCACTCAGAACATGGTCATGAGCCGACTGTGGATCAGACCATCAATTGCTCATATGCAAGTTCAAGTTGAAGCTAAAGAAAATAAAAACTAGTCCACAAAAGCCAAAATACAATGTTGGTTATATTTCACTGAATTTACAGGCCATCTGAAGAAAGATTTTGACACGTTGAACACCAATGACCAAAGACCAGATGAGTTGTGGGATGAATCAAGAGCATCATATACAAAGAAAGCAAAAGGTCATTTAAAATATAGAAAAGGAAGAAAAGAACAAAATATATGTCAGAGAAGTCTCTGATACTTGCTTCTGAACAGAGAGTAGCTAAAATGAATGGAAGAAATGATGGAATAAAAGAGCTGAACAGAAGATTTCATGTGGCTTGAGAAGACAAAGTGTATGCCAAGAAATTTGGAAGACAGCTACCTGACAAACTGACTGGAAGGCATCTATATTTGTGGTTATTCAAAAGAATATGGAAATCATTGGACCATATCATTAATATCACATACAAGTAAAATTTTTCTAGAGATAACTCTAAAAGAGTTGCAGCAGCATATTGAGAAGTAACTGCCAGAAATTCAAGCTGGATTCAGAAGAGGACATAGAATGAGGGACATAATTGCTGGTGTCAGATGAATATTGGCTGAAGGCAAAGAATACTGATATGATTTTTACCTGTGTTTTTTGACTGTACAAAAGCATTTGACTGTGTGTATCATAACAAATTATGGACAACATTGCAAAGAATGGGAATTTCAGAACATTTCATTGTGCTCATGAGTAACCTGAACATAAACCAAGAAGCTGTCTTCAAACAGAACAAGGGGGTACTGCATAGTTTAAAATCAAGAAAGGTGTGTGTCAGCATTGTATCCTTTCTCCATCCTTAGTCAATATGTATGCTAAGCAAATAATAAGAGAAACTGGGGTATATGAAGAAGAATGTGGCATCAATATTTAAGGAAGACTCTTTAACAACCTGCAATATGAAGATGACACAACCTTGCTTGCTTGAAGCACTTACTGATGAAGATCAAAGATTTCAGCCTTCAATGCAGGTTACACTTCAACATAAAGAAAAGAAAAATCCTAATAACTAGAGCAATAAGCCACATCATGGTAAATGGAGAAAAGACTGACATTGTCAAGGATTTTATTTTACCTGGATCCACAACTAATACCCATGGAAGCAGCAGTCATGAAATCAAGTGAAGTATTGTGCCAGGCAAATCTGCTGCAAAAGACCTTTTTAAAGTGTTGAAGAGTGAAGGTGTCACTTTGAAGACTAAGATGTGCCTTACCCATGCCATGATATTTTCAATAGCCTCATATGCTTGTGAAGAAGAATTGATGCATTTTCAATTGTGGTGGTGGCTAAGAATACTGAAAATACCATGGACCACCAGAGAATGAACAAATCTCTCTTGTAAGAAGCACAGCTGGAATATTCCTTAGAAGTGAGAATGGCCAGAAGTTGTCTCATGTACTTTGATCATGTTGTCAGAATGGACCAGTCTCTGGAGGATATCATGCTTGGTATATTAGAGTGTCAGTGAAAAATAGGAAAACCCTCTATGAGATGGATTGGCACAGTGGCTGCAACAATGGGCTCAAGTACAGCAAAGATTATGAGGCTAGATGGAACAGTAGTAGAAGTGTTTCGTTCTGTTGTACATAGGGTCCCTATGAGTTGGAATTGACTTGATGATACTTAACAACAACGGCAGCAGCATCATTTAAAGCAAACCACTTGTGGTGTCTCTGTTACCGTAGAACTAGGAAACTAAGACAGCACCCTTCATAATTTTCTTTCCAGTTTCTATCCACACAGGGAACTGGCAGGTACTGAAGATGGAGTCAGGGCCAAAGCACACAGTGACTCAGACAGAGCAGCCTCATAATGTTGGAAGATTTATGCTCTGGCTGTATTTGTGAGCAGATTGCTATAAAGGTCCCATTAAGCCTTGGGGAATAAAAATTGATTCAGTGTAATATTTTACTGGATTACTTTCAATATCTTATACCTTCTAGGGGAAAAAAAAAAAAGTGTATCTAAAATATCCAACCTATCAGACAAAGAGTTGCAACTGAAGAAATAATCATACAACAAATGCCAGCTGATTAACTGAGCTATGAGTCTGCAGGGGGGGAGAAGGTGGGAGGTGTCTGGGGCATTTTACAAGTTTCCAGTGTGGCATGATTTTTGATAGGGATTCCCAGTGAAGTCTCTAATTTTCCCTAACTTTTTCATTAAAGCTTGTGGAATTGGACTTTAGTGGAGGACAAGGGGGCAAAAGTAGTTTTGGTAGTAGCTATTTTATCAAGGCTTCAGGTTATCTGTGCTCCATCCAAATATTTACCTCAGCTCTGTGAATATTTTGGGCCACTTTTGACTATGGTAGTGTTTGATCTGAATTATTTAGGTTGTCATCCTTAATGCAGTAATACTTTAATATCCTTCCTAAGGCTTCATGGGCTGTGACCTTTTCTGATTTTGGTATATGATTTCCATGGAAGGGTTTGCTTAAAGCAAATATCTAGATAATAGACACTCAGATACTGAGGATTTTAAATTTAACTTTATATAATAAGTTTATGTTAAAATATTAGCTTGTCAGTATTTTCTATAAATAAGTCATTCTGGATAGTCAAGTTGACCAGATAATTGAAAGATAACTTCTCTCTCATCTACCACCCCCTCATACAAAACCAAACAAGTTGTGCTGAGTTGATTCTAACTCATGGTAACTCTATGTGTGTCAGCATAAATCTGTGCTCCATAGGGTTCATACCCACCAGCCACTCCTCAGAAGTATCACTTCTGTAGTGATACTGCCTCAGAAACCCAAGGAGGGGTCGCTATGAGTTGGGTCCAATCGAGGGCACATAACAACAACAACAATATTTCTAAAGTAAATTGTCAGATCTTTCTTCAGAGGCACTTCTGGGTAGGTTAATAGTGAAATGCTAAACTGTATGGACCACCAGGGACTCCTCTTATTCCCTTGTTGTTGTTGTTGTTTGCCATGGAGTCGGTCCCGACTCATAGCGACCCCTCCTTGGGTTTCCGAGGCAGTATCACTACAGAAGTAGGATTGCCCAACCTTCCTTCCGAGGAGTGCCTGGTGGGTTTGAACCACCACCCTTCTGGTGAGCAGTCAAGTGCCTTAGGCACTATGCTACCAGAGCTTATTCCCTAGAACATTAAAATCTAAGTTGTACTTTTATTTTATTTATTTATTTATTTTGCTTGAAGTGTGTCCTACATTTTAAAATAGTTTATTTTAACCCTAGTTTAAACTTTTGTTCACATTTTATCATGCTCACCATAAACACCAGCTATTTTACTATTCTCTAAAGCATGGAGCTGTGGTTGTATTAGCAGATGTTGACTTGAAGTAGAAGGTGTGAAGCACAGAACCTAGTGCATACACTCATGGAACTCGCTGTCAGAGAAATCACCGAATGTTTCTATCAGATCATTTGTCTTCTTATTGTGATGGAAAGAGACATGCAAAGCAAGGACAACTTGGTCAAAGACACACACCAACCTATCTGCTGACTTAGGGAATCAAAGCTTGAATCTGTTTTCTCTTTAAGTCCTTTTCTTACCCTCCTCCCAAAACCTCAACTTCCTGACTAGCTCAATCACCTTTGACTTATTGACACCATCCATCCCTGCACCTCTGATCTGCATCACATCTTTTTGAATCTATTGTCCCATCCTAGACTATTTTTTCTTTGTAGAAACATCAGGAGAGTGTACAAAGACTTACACTAAGCCAGTGACTATTAACTGGGGATGATTTTGCCCTACCCTCCTACACCTGGAAACACTGGGAATGTCTAGAGATATTTTTGGTTGTCAAAACTAGACTATTATATTGTTGTCTAGTGGATAGAGACCAGAGAGGCTGCTAAACATCCTGCAATGCACAAAACAGCCCACGACATTATCTGGCTCAAAATTTCAATAGTGCAGAAGTTGCGAAACCCTGCCCTAAAAGAGATGGTTTACAACTGTCTGTCAATTTCTTGCATTCTGGTGACTTGCATGTTGTCATGATGCTATTATTCCAATTTATCCATCAACCACTGAAGCAAAAGATGAAGAAATTGAAGATTTTTACCAACGTCTGCAGTCTGAAATTGACCGAACATGCAATCAAGATGTTTTGATTATTGCTAGTCATTGGAAGGTGAAAGCTGGAAACAAAGAAGTATCTGTAATTGGAATATATGCCTTTGGTGATAGAAATTATAGTTGAAATCACATGATAGAATTTTGCAAGACCAACAACTTATTCATTGCTCTTTTTAAACAGCAACTATACATGTGACCATTGCCAGATGGAATACACAGAAATCAAATCAACTACATCTGTGGAAAGAGGAGATGGAGAAGCTTAATATCATCAGTCAAAATAAGGTCAGGAACCAACTGTGGAACTGACCATCAATTGCTCATATACAAGTTCAACTTGAAGCTGAACAAAATTAAAATAAGTTCACAAGAGCCAAAATATGACCTTGAGTATATACCACTTGAATTTAGAGACCATCTGAAGAATAGATTTGACCCATTGGACACCAGTTACCAAAGACCAGACAACTTGTGGGATGACATCATGAACATGAAGAAAGTAAAAAGTCATTAAAAAGACAGGAAAGGAAGAAAACACCAAAATGGATGTCAGAAGAGACTCTGAAACTTGCCCTTGAACAGACAATAGCTAAAGCAAATGGAAGAAATGCTGAAATAAAATTGCTGAACAGAAAACTTCAAAGGGCAAATTGAGAAGACAAATCAAAGTATTATAATGAAATGTGCAAAGAACTGGAGTTACAAAACCAAAAGGAAAAAACACGCTCAGCATTTCTCAAGCTGCAAGAACTGAAGCGAAAATTCAAGCCTCGAATTGCAGTGTTGAAGGATTCTATGGGCAAAATATTGAGCAATGTAGGAAACATCAAAAGAAGATGGAAGGCATACACAGAGTCACTATACCAAAAAAGAATTGGCCAATGTTCAGTCATTTCAGGAGATAGCATATGGTCAAGAACCAATAGTATTGAAGGAAGAAGTTGAAGCTATACTGAAGGAATTGGCAAAAAATGAGGCTCCAGAAATAGACAGGATATGCACTGACATGTTTCAACAAATGGATAGAGCTCTGGAAGTGCTTACTCATCTATGCTAGGGAATTTGGAAAACAACTACCTAGTCAATTGATTGGAACAGATACATATTTGTGCCCATTCCACAAAAAGGTTATCCAACAGAATGTGGAAATTATTGAACAATATCAATAATATCACATGCAAGCAAAACTTTGCTGAAGCTAATTCAAAAATTGCTGCTGCACTATATTTACAAGAAACCTTGCATAAATGCAAGCTGAATTCAGAAGAGGATGTGGAACAAGGGATATCATTGCTGATGTTAGATGGATCTCACCTGAAAACAAAGAATACTGGAAAGATGTCTACCTGTGTTTTATTGACTATGCAAAGGAATTTGTGTGAAAAATAATAAAAAAAAAATTACAGATAACATTGAGACAAATGGGAATTCCAGAACACCTAATTGTTCTCATGAGGAACCTGTGCATAGATCAAAAGGTTATAGTTCCAACAGAACAAGAGAATACTAAATGGTTTAAAATCAGGAAGGGTGTATGTCAGGGTTGTATTCTTTCACACTACTTATTCAATCTATATGCAAATAATATGTGAAACTGGACTATATGAAGAGGGACATGCCATCAGGATTAAAGGAAGACTCAATAACAACCTACAATACACAGATGGCAAAACCTTGCTTGCTGAAGATGAAGATGATTTGAAGCACTTACTGATGAAGATCAAAGGCTACAGTCTTCAGTATGCATTATGTAAAGAACAAAACTCTTCACAACTGGACCAATAAGCAACATCATGATATATAGAGAAAAGACTGAAGTTGTCAAAGATTTCATTTTACTTGGATCCACAAGCAACACTCTTGGAAGTATGGTCAAGAAACCAGATATCATATAGCACTGGGCAAATCTGCCACAAAAGACCTCTTTAAAGTGTTGAAGAGCAAAGATGTCACTTTGAAGACTAAGGTGTGCCTAACCCAAGCCATAGTATTTTCAATTGCCTCATCTGCATGTGAAAGCTAAACAATGTATCAGGAAGACTGAAAATTAGTTGATGCCTTTGAATTATGGTGCTAGTGAAGAATAATGAAAACACCATGGACTGCCAGAGGAATGAAAAAATCTGTCCTGGAAGAAACACACCCAGGATACTCCTTAGAAGTGAGAATGGCCAGATGTCATCTCACCTACTTTGGTCATGTTGTCAGAAGGTACCATTCCCTGGAGAAGGATATCATGCTTGATAAAGTGAAAGGTTAGAGGAAAAGGGGAAGGCCCTCAATGAGATGGATTGACACAGTGGCTGCAAAGATGGGCTCAAGCACAGCAAGCACTGTGAGGATGGCACAGCACCAGTCAGTGTTATGTTCTGTTGTACATAGGGGTCATTATGAGTCGGAATTGACTCAAAGGCACCTAACATCAACAATCACAACAACATGATATTGGAAACTATGCCACCAGTATTTCAAATACCAGCAGGGTCACCCATGGTGGACAGGTTCCAACACAGCTTCCAGACTAAGACAGACTAGGAAGAAAGGACTGGCAATATATTTCAGAAATTAGTTAGCAGCAGAATATTGTCCAGTATAGTTCTAGAAGATGATCCTCATATGTTGAAATGTGCTTACAATAAATAGTGGTCACAACAGTGAGCTTCAGCATACCAGTAATTGTGAAGATGGTGAAGGACCAGGTAACATTTTGTTCTGTTGCCTGTGGGTTCACCATAAGTCAGAGCCAACTCAACAGCAACTGACAACAACACATGACTTATTAGGTTTTCCTTCAAAGAATGTTATATTTTCATGCTTATATTTAACTAAGAAACTTATTTGATGAGGTTGATAATTTGATTACTTTTGATACATTTTGATAAAATAACTTAAAATATAACCCCTTTTTTTTTTTCATAAAGTAAGGCAGCTGAATAAATAATCAGAATCTCCCTTCCCTATGTTTAATTGCTTATTCCATTTAAGGTGGCAGGAGAATGGTATAGAGGAGAAGTGGTATGTAAGCATGCTTATGCATGAGGTTAGCATTAATAGAAGCTGGTTACTTTCTACTTTGCTATAGATTATAAAACTAATATGGTTTATATAAATGAAGAGGAAACTACAAAATTACTTTACAGTCAGGAAATTCTAAAAGAGTTATAATATAATCTAAAAGAGTTTTCACTGAGACTATGTAATTAGAAAAAGGGGGTCAATTTAAGATGAAAACAGATATACAGACATGTTTGCTATGGCTCATTATTTCCATGGACCTATTCTATTGATATATTACTTCTTTTTTAATTTCCACAAGCCCAGTAAGCATTAAGTATTTGGGGTTATACAAAAAAAGATGGTGAAAAATTGGATTTCAAGCCAGAGTTGTTGATTTTTTTGTCCCAAAATTGGCTAAGCCAATAGTTGGAGGGGTGTTTGGAGCAAAGTGCATTCTTATTCAATTAATTAACTTGACAAATAATTATTCTGCCAGCTCTGTTACTGCCACTGTGCCATACAGCATTATATATAACAAAACCTTTGACTAGCAAAGTCAATATACTCTGAAAGAAGACAGTTGTTGTTAGCTATTGTCCAGTTTTTCCTCAACTCATGATGACCGTATTCACAACAGAACAAAATGTTGCCATCTCCATGATCAATTGTGGATCATACCATTGTTATCAATAAGGATTCCATTGACTGATTTTTGGAAGTAGATAGCAAGATGTTTCTTCCTAGTCCATCTTACTTTGGAAGCTCTTCTGAAACTTGTTCAGAATCATAGCAACATGTAAGCTATTGACAGAAGGGTGGTGGTTGTACATTAGGTCCATTGAAATCAAACCTGAGAATTCTTTATGGAAGGGGAGAATTCTACCACTGAACCACCACTGCCTCAAAAAAAAAAAAAAAAAAAAAAGATATCTAAAACACAAAAAACCTCACTGCTGTTGAGTCAATTTGACTCATAACAACCCCACCTTGGGTTTCTGAGGTGGTATCTCTATGGAAGTAGATTGCCCAATCTTCCTTCCAAGGAGTGGCTAGTGAGGTTGAACCACCAGCCTTCTGATTAGAAGTCAAATGCCTTAGACACTACACCACCAGAGCTACTAAAGATGACCCAGAAATACACAAACAGCAATAAACCATGTCTTGATTATAGGCATCAAGTTAAAGTTAACTACAAGAGCAGTGAAACTCAAAGGAGATGTTGCTCAGTTCTACAAGCTGAGGTAAGGTGAGAAATTGTCTAGAAAGGGGATGTGTGTGTGTGTTTGTGATAATTCCAGGTAGGAATGGCAGTATAAGGAAAGATTGTGAGGTGAGGAACAGAGGATGGGTTGATAAATGCAAGAACCTCAATATGACCCAAAAGTTTGAGGAGAGATGCTAAGAATCAAGGCTATAGAGACAGACTGGACCAGATTCCTGGCAGACACTGTAGGCTAGGCCTAGGTATTTGGAATTGATCGAGTAGGTACCCAGGAGTCATTAAAATATTTAAGTAGTGGGTTAATATCATCAGATCTTTGTTTGTGAGAAGTCACTCTAATGGGTGAGGGAATTAGAAAGACTAGAATGTGAAAGACTCACTCAGAGATTGCTACTGCAATTGTTGGGAAAGATAGTCATGATTTGCTTGAAGGCAATAGCAGAGGGGAAGACATAGGAGGAAATGGATAGCAGATGTTAATGAGCAAAGTTCATGCATCTTGGTCTCTGATTTGAACTAAGGCCTCAGAAGTGGTTGTGTCAGAAAGGAAGAGATAATGTTGATTCTTAGGCTTGAGGCTTGGGTACCTATGGAGATAGTGAGTCACTGATTAGTATGGAGGAAGAAAAGCAAGAAACATCAGTCTTGAGTGACTGATAAGATATGGAGGAAAGGAGAACCACAGGAAGAACACTTGGAATTCTAGTTTGGCCAACCAGCAGGATAATAACCTCAAAGTTAGATATGTTGGATTTGAGATACTTGTTATTGTTGTTATTGTCAGGTGCCAGCAAGTTGTCTCCAACTCATAGTGACCCCATGCATAGCAGAATGAAACACTGCCTGATCATGTGCCAGTTCCACAATCCTTGGTATACCTGACTCCATCATTGTAGCCACTGTGTCAATCCATCTTGTTCCCTCTTTCATTGACCTTCCACTTTACCAAACATGATATCCTTCTCCAGGGAATGGTTTCTTCTTACAACATGACCAAAGTAGGTGAGATGAAATCTGGCCATTCTTGCTTCCAAGGAGCATTCAGGCTGCACTTCTTCCAGGACAGATTCGTAAATTCTTTTAGCATTCCATGGTACTTTCAGCATTCTTCACCAGCAGCACAACTCAAAAGCATCAACATTTCTTCTGTCTTCTTTATTCATAATCCAGCTTTAACCTCCCTAAGAGGCGATTAAAAATACCATGGCTTGTCAGATGCCCCTTAATCCTCAAGGAGACATCTTTGCTCTTCAGCACTTGAAAGAAGTCTTTTGAAGCAGATTTTCCCAGTGCTATACATCATCTGATATCTTGACTGCTGCTTCCATCTGTGTTGATTGTAGAACCAAGCAATATGAAGTCTTTGACAACTTCAAACTTTTCTCCATTTATCATGATGTTGCTTATTGGTCCAGTTGCAAGAATTTTTGTTTTCTTTATGCAAAAACGGCAAGGAGGCCACATGTTCTGACCTCCTCTAACCCTACAAGGGGAAGGCAGGATTACCAGCAGTAACCCAAGGCCTATTACTGCAAGGCCAGACATGCTGCCTCCCTCCAGCCCTTTCTCCAACTCTTCCTCCCAAAGCACCCACCACCTCTCTCCTGGGTTCAAT
>NW_006921724.1:3042024-3043328 GCF_000298275.1 Orycteropus afer afer
TGTGCTTCCAAAGACTTCTCCAAAAGAGTCAAAAGAGAACCTACAGATTGGGAAAAAAATATTTAGTAATGACATATCGGCAAGGGACTTATCTCTAGAATTTATAGAAAACTCCAACACCTCAATAACAAAAAGACAAACAATCTAATTAAAAAATGGGCAGAATACATGAATAGACACTTCACCAAGGAGGATATTCAAGCAGCCAACAAACGTATGAAGATATACCCACGATAATTAGCCATTAGAGATATGCAAATCAAAACAACAATGAGATACCATCTTGCTCCAGAACTAATAGCAAAGTTCAACAAGACAGAAAATAACAAATGCTGGTGAGGATGTGGAGAGATTGGGACTCTCATATACTGCCGGTGGGACTGTAAAATGGTACAATCATTGTGGAAAGCAGTATGGCGATTCCTTCAAATTCTGGAATTAGAAATACCATTTGACCTTTCCATTCTTTTACTAGGTATATATCCTAAAGAAGTGAGAGCCATAACAGCATTATTTACAATAGCCAAAGGATGGAAACAACCTAGGTGTCCATCAACTGAGGAATGGATAACCAAACTATAGTACATACACACAATGGAATACTATGCAACCCTAAAGAATAATGTACAATCTGCAAAACACCACATAACATGGATGAACTTTGAGGATATTATGCTGAGTGAAATAAGTCAATCACAAAACGACAATATTGTATTAATCCGTTATTGTAAAATTCAAGGAAACGTTTATCTTTGGAAGGAAATTTTCTTTGTTGGCTACCAGGGGTGGGAGTGTAGGGTAGGGAACACTGTTAGATAGATAGAGATAAGTATTGATTTGGGTGAAGGGAAGGGCAATGTACAAATATGAGTGATCAATATGGTGTCATTGAGGAAGAGAAAGACATAGACAGGTACATGGGAGGTACAGACAACAAAAATGAACCCTTTTGCACATAGAGTACTGTGTTGTCAGTGAAGGCAAACATGGGTATACGGATGGATAGATGAGTGGACAGATGGGTGGACAGGGTGAACTAGTGGGTATATCTATGAAGCAGGGAGTGTACACAAGAACATGTATAGGGTTCCCGATAATGGTCCTATAAGTTTATGTGTGTGATCTGAATTCCCAGGTATATAGTAGAGCTGACAAGAGGCAAGGTGTAGTCACTGCTTGGTCACAGCCAGATACCCAGAAGGACCAAGCAGTTGAACCTGTGGGCTTCGGACCATAGTCACAGGGGACATCAAGCTCAATTGGCATAACATACTACACAAAACATTGTTCCACCTCCTACTTTG
>NW_006921724.1:3043686-3048100 GCF_000298275.1 Orycteropus afer afer
TCAAACTAGCCAATCACAGTATCAGAACTCTAAGCATGTGTGAGAGAGTGGGAACCTCCCAGAACATTGTATTGTGCCACGCCCAACAGAAATAACCCAGGTGGATAGTTCCTCAGTTGCTCATAGAAAATCCCACCTTGGAGTTTACAAAGACTTATGGGTAGAAAAGCCACACTAAGTAATTTACTACACTGCACTTTATATTTCGGTGCAATCCATAGCACAGACTGTACTCTTCAATCTTCAGCAGTAAGTGTTTCAAGTCATCCTCGCTTTCAGTGAGCAAAGTTGTGTCATCAGCATATCGCAAGTTGTTAATGAGTCTTCCTCCAATCCTGATGCCATGTTCTTCTTCATATAGTCCAGTTTCTTGGATTATTTGCTCAGCATATAGATTGAATAAGTGTGGTGAAAGGATACTACCGTGACACACTCCCTTCTTGATTTTAAACCACGCAGTGTCTCCTTGTTCTGTTCAAATGACTGCCTCCTGGTCTATGTACAGGTTCCTCATGAGTACAATTACATGTTCTGGAATTCCAATTCTTCACAATGTTATCCATAATTGGCTATTTTCCACATAATCAAATGCCTTTGCATAGTCAATAAAACACAAGTAAACATCTTTCTGGTATTCTTTGCTTTCAGTCAGCATCCATCTGACATCAGCAATGATATGCCTCATTCCATGTCCTCTTCTGAATCCAGCTTGGATTTCTGGAAGTTCTCTGTTAATATAGTACTGCAACCATTTTTGAATTATCTTCAGTAAGATTTTACTTATGTGCGATATTAATAAAATTGTTCATTACTTTCCACATTCTGTGGGATCACCTTTCTTTGGAATGGGTACAAATATGGATCTCTTCCAGTCAGTTGGCCAGGTAATTGTCTTCCAAATCTCCTGGCATAGCTGAATGAATGACTCCAGTGTGGCACCCATTTGTTGAAACATCTCAATGGGTATTCTGTCAATTCCTGGAGGCTTGTTTTTCACCACTTCTTCAGTGCAGTTTCAACTTCTTCCTTCAGTGCCACTGGTTCTTGATCTTTTGCCACCTCCTGAAATGGATGACCATCAACCAATTCTTTTTGGTACAGTGACTCTGTGTATTCTTTCCGTCTTCCTTTGATGTTTCCTGCATCATTCAATATTTTGCCAATAGAATCTTTCAATATTGCAATGCGAGGCTTAAATTTTTTCTTCAGTTTTTTCAGCTTGGGAAATGCCAAGTATGTTCTTGAGATACTTAAGAATATAAATGACCAAAAGGCAACTGCGCATTTAAGACTAGAACTTTGCAGGGAGTTGCCAGGATATAGATAGAGTGAAAAAACTAGCTTACAAAATTTATGGGGGAGGAAGCTGTCTAGAGAAGCACCAGGAGGAAGTGCCATCATGGAGACTAAGGGAGAAACAGTTTCAGGAAGAAAGAGGTAGTGAGAAGCATCAAGTGCACAATAAGGATCAATAGTATGCAATCACTATATCTATTGCTTTGTAATAAGGAGTGCTTAGCAAGTTGCTATGAGTTTTCTAGGCTAAGAATGTTATCTTTTGGTCAGTTGTTATAAAAAAGGAATGCAACTCTGAGTCTCATCTCTGAGTGGCTAAATGTGCCCTTTCTGAGACAGTATCTCCTGTCTCTCATCACTATATTTTTGTTGGGATACATTATATAATCAAAATGTGTTATTTCTCCCTTTAGTGCAAGGTTTCTCAACCTCAGTGACATTGACATTTTAGACCAGGTAGTTCTTTGTTGTTGATAGCTGTCCTGTGATTGTGTTGTGTCCTTGGCCTCTATCCACTAGATATCAGAAGCAAATACTTCCCCATCCTAGTTTTGACAACTAAACATGTTTCCAAACATTTCCAACTGTCTTTGGGCGTAAAACTGCCCCTCAGGTAGAAAGAAGGGAGAGCAAGATGTACCTTGAAAAGTTAGCCTTGATGGGGACATATAATAAAGAATATATTTTAGATTTAAACTGACTCAGTCATAAAGTCATCTTAGAAAAGCTAGGTATGGTAATATGAACCAAATAAACTAGCAATTAAGACCCTAGTTAGTCCAGTAAGGCAAACTTTTTTTTCTGAAGAATGGATAAATTGATTCTAAGGGAAAATACAAAACTGTAATAGTAAAATAATAATAATAATAAAAATGATTCAGTAGAAGCACATATGCTCACCCATGTATACTAAGCATAAGAAAGCAAGAGCTCATGGCAGTAACCATTCATTTTGGACTTATAGTGAGTAGAAGCATTTATCCCTTCTATAAAACTCCTCATATATCGTTAACAGTAGATTATAGTGTCAGCTCAAATTCCTTACATTTTTTTCATGACCTGACCTCTGCTTTCCTCAAAGCAAAAAGTTCAGGTGCTTCTACTTTTTGAGATAGACACACTGTCCTTTTTTCCAGTTCATTTGTTTTGTTTTTCTGCTTTCTAGAATGTGGGGGATATTCATAGCTATTATTATACTTCTTTCCTCTTATCTGATTAAAAAATGATGGCATTCACAAACCACTTATTGAGAATGTTTCTCTCTTATGAGTATGCATGATATCATGCTTGATAAAGTAGAGGGTCAGTGAAAAAGGGGAAGACCCTAAACCAGATGGATTGACACAGTGGCTGCAATGATGACCTCAAGCAGGGTGAAGATTATGAGGATGGCACAGAACTGGGCAGTGTTTTGTTCTGTTGTCCATAGGGTCACTATGAGTCAAAACTGACTTGACAGTAAACACATGGAAACTGAACAACACCCTCCTTGAGAAAGACTGGATAAGAGAATAAATCAAAATTGAAATTAAAAAATTCCTTGAATCAAATGAGAATGATAACACAACATACCAAAATCTTTGGGACACAGCAAAAGCAGTGATCAGAGGCAAATTTATAGCAATAACTGCACACATCAAAAAAGAAGAAAGAGCCAAAATCAACACTTTAAACCAACATCTCCAAAAATTAGGAAAAGAACAGCAAGAAAAGCCTACGGTCACCAGAAGAAAGGAAATAATCAAGATTCAAGCAGAAATCAATGAAACAGAAAATAGAAGGGCAATAGAAAAAATCAACAAGATGAGAAGGTGGTGTTTTGAAAAGATCAATAAAATTGACAAACCACTGGCAAAATTAACAAAGGAAAAGAGGGAGAGAATACAAATAACATGAATAAGAAACAAAATGGGTGACATTAAACAGAACCAACTGAAATAGAAAAGATAATATCAGGATATTATGAAGAACTGTACTCCAACAAATTTGAAAATCTCAAAGAAATGGACAGATTTCTAGAAATACACCACTTACGTAAGCTAACACAGACAGATGTGGAAAAGTTGAACAGATCCATGACAAAAGAAGAAATTGAACATGTCATCAAAAAATTACCAACTAAAAAAAGTCCTGGCCCAGATGGTTTCATTGGAGAATTCTACAAAATATTCAGAGAAGAACTGATACCAATCCTACTCAAACTATTCCAAAACATAGAAAAGTATGGAATCCTCCTAACTCATTTTATGAAGCAAGCATAACCATAATACCAAAACCAGGCAAAGACAACACTCTAAAGGAAAACTACAGACCAATATCCCTCATGAATACAGATGCAAAAATCTTCAACAAAATCCTAGCCAATAGACTCCAACAACATATGACCAAGTGGAGTTCATATCAGGTATGCAGGGATGGTTCAACAATCAACGTCATCCACCACATAAATAAAACAAAGGAGAAAAACCACATGATCATATCAATTAATGCAGAAAAGGCATTTGATAAAATTCAAAACCCATTCCTGATCAAAACTCTCAGCAAAATAGGAATAGAAGAGACATTCTTCAACATAATAAAGGGAATCTATCCAAAACCAACAGCCAACATTATTCTCAATGGAGAGGGACTGAAACCATTCCTCTTCAGAACAGGAACCAGACAAGGATGCCCATTATCACCACTTTTATTCAACATTGTACTGGAAATCCTAGCCAGGGCCATAAGGCAAGAAAAAGAAATCAAAGGCATCTGAATTGATAAGGAAGAAGTCAAACTTTCCCTATTTTCTGATGATAATGATTCTCTACCTAGAAAACCCAAGAGACTCAGTCAAAAATCTACTGGAACTAATTGAGAGATTTAGCACCGTGGCAGGATATAAGTTCAACATCCAAAAATCAGTTGGATTCCTCTACACCAGCAAAGAGATTGCTGAAAAAGAAGTAAGGAAATCAATACAATTTTCAATAGCTACCACAAAAAAGAAAATACTTGGGAATAAATCTTACCAGGGACACAAAAGACCTCTACAAAGAAAACTATAAAAAACTACTTCAAGAAACCATAAGAGAGCTATATAAATGGAAAAACATCCCATGCTCGTGGATAGGAAGAT
>NW_006921724.1:3050449-3052622 GCF_000298275.1 Orycteropus afer afer
TTCCAGCCAAGCAAAAGACAGGCATATGAGTTGAACACTTACCTGAGGTAGATACACTCCTTGGAGAGAACAATCATAGGAGAAAGAAGGGCTGCTTATGCACAGGGAGACAGCTCAGGGGGCAGGAGTGCATGGAGGGTTGGACACAGGGAAGAGGTAATTATTGGGAGGAAGTGGAAGTGGAGCTGTTGCATTGTGGTAAATTTGTGGTCAATGTCATGAGACAAAGTGTATATGAACTGCTGTATGGAAAGTGAATTTACTCTGTAAATTTTCACCCAAATCATAATTTTAAAAAGCAAAAAAACAAAAAACTGACTTGACAGCACCTAACAACAATAAGAGTAGTTGTGACTCACACTAATGTCTTGGTGCATGATCATACAATGTGTTCTTGCTATTCACAGCAGTTCTACAATGTCACTGTGAACACTGAATTAGAGATCCATTACTCCTAGTGGAAATACAGGGTTAGATTTCTATAAGCCTTTGGTTGCAACATTTTCATCAACCGAATAATTTTGTTGTTGCTGTTATACACCATCAAGGTGATTTTCAACTCATAGTGGCCTGATGTAAGAGTAGAACTGTCCCATAGGGTTTTCTAGGCCATAATCTTTATAAGAGGAGATGGCCAAGACTTTCTTCTGAGGAGTGGCTGGATGGGTTTGATCCTACAACCTTCTTCTGGTTAGAAGCCAAATAATTAACCATTGCACCCCCAGGGCTCCTTAACTGTTTAATACATAACTTTATTTTATGTGTACTTCTGTTTTAAAACATCTTATTTAATATGTATTGCAGATTCATTAACATTGAACCCACTGCCAACAGTACTAAAACTCATGCCTGAACAAAGCTTTCCTAATACACTTATTTACTCTATAAGGCACATAGCAGCCTTCTTATGCTTAAGAAAATCAGACAACACTTCAACACCATGGGCAATTTTATACAGAAAAATCACCAACAAAGACCACAAAAATGTGAAAATGTGGCACTAAATAGGCCTCAAAAAGAACACTTGTTTACAGTATGAGAACTGAAATAAGAAGACTGCACATTGCCTGGGAACATGCACATTCAGTGACTCAAATATTGTATCACTTTATGCATGCCCACAAATAATCATGAAAACACCTCAAGTATTGATTTTGAGATTATAAATAAATTTTAGCAAGTAGGAGAATTCACAAACACAGAATCCACAAATAATAAGGGTCAATGATAATTTGAAATTGTTCATTCAGTCAGTAAACAAATAATTATATAGTGAACATTGGTGCTGCAATGATTAAGTGCTAGGCTGCTACATAAAAGATGGTAGTTCAAATTTACCTGGCTGCTCCACAGGAGAAAGACATGACAATCTGCTTCCATAAAGATTGCAGCCAAGGAAACCCTGTGAGGAAGTTCTGCTCTGTCACATTGGGTCACTATGAGTCATAATCAACTCAATGACACCTAACAACAAGATGCTGTGGACAAGACACTGTGCTATTCACCAGACTGGTCAACACTATAACAAAACACTTGTGGATTCCGTATATGTAAATGATCTATTTGCTAAAATTTACCTTCAGCTTGGAGAGAAAGATCATTATATGTCATATATAAATAAAAAAGATAAAGATGGATTGTGAGAATTGCTATGAAGGAAATTAACAAGTAATGTGACAGAGTGAAAGTAATTGTGATGAGATGGGATTACAGGTGTGATTTAGATCTTTTGGTTGGCTGCCTAAAAGATGAGGTCAAGGCAACTACTTAAAGAGCTGAAGAGAGGAATCTACTCTTACCAGAAAAGAAAACCAGATAATAGTCTACTGAGCAAGGGCTGAGTGGTGGGCAAAAAGAATGAAGAGAGAGGCAGTTGCTGGATCACAAATGCATTTTAGCATTTAAATTTTACTTCCAGGAACAAGGCACTGAATGGTTTTCAGCTGGATGTGGGAGAAGACTACATGATCAGATTTAAGTTTTCAAACTTAAATTGGGGAAGAGTAAGAATAGGAGCAGAAAGACTAATGAAGAAACCATTAGATTAATGCAATGATAGATGTTGGTGACATGGCAAAGGGTGGTGAGAGTGGAAAGAAAGAGTTGAATTGATTCAAGATATATGTTGGGTGCAGAGCAGATAGTATATGTTGTTGTTGTTGTTAAGTGCCGT
>NW_006921724.1:3055602-3067143 GCF_000298275.1 Orycteropus afer afer
CTGCTACTCTGGGCGTCCCTGAGTTGTCTCTCCTCACCTGTAACCCTGGGGCTGACTGCTCTTCTGTCCAGGTTCAAGGCTTTTATCCCCTTTCTCCTGCTCTTCCGGCCTGCTACTCTGGGCGTCCCTGCATTGTCTCTCTTCACCTGTAACCCTGGGCCCATTCCAATAAAACAAGGGAATATTGAATGTTTTAAAATCAGGCAAGGTGTGTGTCACAGTTGTATTCTCTCATCATATTTATTAAAATTTGTGCTGAGCAAATAACCAGGGAAGCTCGGTTATATGGAGAAGAATACAGCATCAGAATTGGAGTAAGACTAATTAATAACCTGAAATATGTAGATGATACAAACTTACTTGCTGAAAGTGCAGAGGACTCGATGCAATTACCGATGAGCATGAAAAAGCACAGCTTTCAGTATGGACTACACCTCACCACAAAGAAAACAAAAATCCTCACAACTGAACCAATAAGCAACATCATGATAAATGGAGAAAAGATTGCAGTTGTCAAGGATTTCATTCTACTTGGATCCATAGTCGATGTCCAAGGAAGCAGCAGTCTAGCAATCAAACAATGCATTGCATTGTGAAAATCTGATGCTAAAAGACCTCTTTCAAGTTTTAAAAAGATGTCACTTTGAGGACTAAAATGTGACAGACCCAAGCAGTAATATCTTCAATTACTTCATACGTATGTGAAAGTTGGACAGTGTATAAGGAAGACTGAAGAAGAATTGATGCATTTGAATTATAGTATTCCCAAAGAATATCAAATATACTAAGGAGTGTCAGAACAATGACCACAGTTGTGTGGAAGAAGTACAGACAAAATATTCCTTAAAAGGGAGGGTGGTGAAACTTCTCAGTGCTTTAGACATATTATAAAGAGGAACCAGTCTTTAGAGAAAAACATCATGCTTGGTAGTTGTTGTTGTTGTTATCCACCATCAAGTTGGACCCGACTCATAGCGAGCTCTCCTTGGGTTTCCAAGGCGGTGTCACTACGGACGTAGATTGCGCAACCTTCCTTCCGAGGAGTGGCTGGTGAGTTTGGTCCTCCAGCCTTCTGGTTAGCAGTCAGGTGTCTTAGGCACTATGCTACCAAAGCTCCAGTGCTTGGTAGAGGATCAGTGAAAAAGAGATAGATTCTCAGGTGTATCAACAGTGACTGTGACAGGGGGCTCAAACATAGTGATGATTGTGAGGATGGCACAGGACCAGGTAGCCTTTCATTCTGTTGTACACAGCGTGTGCATGAGTTTGATCCAACTTGATGGCACCTAACAAAAACAACAGCCAAGCAGGAAGTTGTTTATATATCTGGGGCTTATAAGAGAAATCTGAGCTAATAAAGTTATCTTCTGCTTTGAGAAAAGTTTGCTTTACGACACCTCACTTTTATGAAAGACCTGTATTACTCTCTGTTTTCACTAACTGAAAGAAATCTGAAGAGGATTTTCATTTTTATGGGGAAAAAAAAATGACATAAAGTGAAACAAGCATTCAACATTTGCTTTGCTGTGAGCCTTTAAAGAAGCAGGGAGCACCCTGAGCAGCAAGAGTGGTGTTGCGAAGCTCCCTCTTGGGGAACTACATTGTGTATACATTATTTCTACTTTGCATAGGCTGTGTGTTCATCATATCATTCTTACTTTTATTACATTTTAGTGTTGTTTTAGGTTTTATGTGTTATTTGGTATGATTTGGCAGGTCATTTTTTGGGTCTGGGAATATTCAAAATTCCTTTTCAAGATTAATCAAGTTTGTATGCTAATGTGATGATCTAGTAGGAGTGAGAATTTGACCCAGGAGAGAGAGAGAGAGAAGAAACTGAGAAATAGAATACTTGAGAAGGGAATAGGAGCTGGGAGCCAGGGAGTACACAGAGGAATTCGCATACTGTTTCATTACAATAGGGGAAAAAAAAAAAAAAAGGAAGGAAGATGAATAGAGATGCTGAGAGGTCTGTAGATTTGTTGGTGGGAGGATGTGGGAGAATAAAAATTCCTGGCAGTGTACCAGCCCAGCCTGCCCATATTAGTATTGCTTTAATAACAATTTGGGAGTATTTTATGGATTGAATTGTGTCCTCCCAAAATATGCATTGTAATTCCTAACCTCTATGCCTGGGGGAATGGGTTGTCTTTGTTATATTAATGAAGCAGGATTAGTGTAGGCTGTGTCTTGAATCAATCTCTTTTGAGGTATAAAGACATTAAACAAGTAAATCAGTGAGCAGAGATGGAGGAAGAGAGATGGCATGTCACATGAAGATTGCCCAGGGCAGAAGCTCAGAAGAGACAAAGAGTATTACTCTGGAGCCAACAGAGGATGAAAGCCTTTCCCTGGAACTGGCACCCTGAACTCAGACTTCTAGCCTCTTAAACTGTGAGAAAATAAATTCCTGTTTGTTAACGCCATCCACTTGTGGTATTTCTATTATAGCAGCACTAGATACTATAACTAAGAGAATAATAGTCCAAAAATTCTGACATGAAAAGAGAGGTATCTCTTTGATCCAAATGACATGTTTATGATCTGCACTAAATATGTTATGACAGCTGTAAGAAGAAAGTCTAGCATGCTGGGTAAAATGATGCCATTGGGAAAGGGAATTAACATTTTTACTTACAACAATAACTATCACTCTTATTTCTCTTGTACCTCCAGGCCTAGTGCTTCTTGTCCTTTTGTTGACCTGTCCCAGAGAGGTTGACCAGCAACCCAGTGTCAAGGAAAAAGTTTTTTGAGATATGAACCCAGGAGTGTGGATGAGATCTTTGTGTCAAACCAACTGTCTTTCTAACTGAATTTATAATCAGAATATTCAGTACTGAGCTGACATCATAGATATAAAGGGATCAAATTCTATAGGTTTTTTAAAACTATTTTCTGGGTTAGGTTAACTGAACAATCTGGGATTAATAGTATTGTTTATGGTCTCTAAGGATCACAAGGAGAAAAAATATAGAATTTTTATGATAGTAATTATTATCTCATTCTTTTTTTTTAAAAAAAAAAGTTGTAATATATACAGAGTATTAATACATTTACTCCTCACTTATTTTGTTATCCAACATTTTGCATTTACAGCAATAGTAAAAAATTTACTTTGCTACTAGTTTGTAACAAACACCGAAGTGTGAGGTGAGAGTAACCCTAGATTTGATGTTAAGGTTATATGTCAAGTTGACTAGCACATGATTCTTGGTGGTATAGCCATTATGCAATGATATAATTTGGTAATTATGTAATGATTAGTGGAGTGATGAAGAGGTGGAATATGATGTGATTAAGATCAGATATTTTGTGATCTGATTGTGGCCATCATTCCTTTTGGCATAATGTCAAGTTTTGTATAGTGACCTGGTCTTTGGAAACTAATCAGGCCAATAAGTAAGGAGAGAGTATAATACATGCATACGATTTATGGCTAAATAAAAATCCACATAGTAGTGACTGTGTTCAAACCCTTTATTCTAAGTGTTGGTGGTCAAGATAGTTTGTAGATCACTATTCTCAACAGCTAAGCCAACTAAGACACTTTTACACTGTATTTCTTTTTGCATTCAGGAATCATGACTAATTTTAAGTTGAAATATGACTATTTAACAACTCTGCATATACACACACACCTACATACACACACAAATGCACAACTCTGAACCCTGGTTGTGTCACATAAAGCACTAAATTTTTGTCTTTAATCATTCTTGTTTGCGGCTTCCTTTCCAAGAGTTTCATCTGACAGGTTTGGATCCTACAGGACCTACCAGATGGCATAGAGGACACCTTGCCCACCTTCTGAGCTGAGCTATGAGGGGTTGGCTTCTGGAGGAATAGAACATAAGTCTGGGAAACCCTGGCAGAGAGGGAAACCCAAACTTTCCTTCCTGGAAGTAGGCGGAAAGGATAACAGATTCATATGGAGGGGACACTCTCCTTCCTGGCTGAAGTCCCAAATAGAAGTGAATTTTGGATGGGGGAGAGCTGGGAGGATGCTAGTATACTTCCCATGGATGGCCTCAGTCAGCAACAGGAAGGCTGGAGGCTAGGTGAGGAGCCTGTGGCTCTGATCTTGGCTCTGTTGGTTCCTGAGAGGCCTGGGATCAAGCTATGCAGCTGTTAAAGATTTGAACTAGGCAAGCAGCCCAAATGGCAATGACCACAGATTTGAATAGTTGATCCCAGCACAGGGCTGAAAGCCCAGTTAGGACCAGTGGACCTCACAGGTAGTGAATCAGACCAGCCTCCCCTCATGGGAGGTGGTAACAAAGAAGTGTAAATTTTGAAGACTGGGTGTCTATCTAAAGGGGAGGGAGCCTTCTCAACAGAGCCCACTTAAAACAGCAAACACCAAAGGCTAGATTGGCAAGTTTAAAGCTTGTCTCTTTGTGACCTTCCCAGCCTGTAAGTATGATCATAAAAGTTATAGGAAGAGATGTTCTATTTGATTTGCACCTCTGCATAGTGTTTGACAACTGTGACTTGTAATAGTAATCATATACATGTGCACACACACACACACACACACACCAGTTCTGCTGAATCATTTTGACTCCATGTGTGTCATAGTAGAATGTGCACCACAGGATTTTTAATAGCTGATTTCTCAGAAGTAAAGCACTGGGCGTTTTTTCAGAGGTGTCTCTGGGTGGACTTGAACCTCCAGTCTTTTGGTTAGCAGCTGAGTATGTTTACCATTTGCACCATTCCATATATACACATAAAAATACTCCAAAAACCCACTGCCATTGAGTCGATTTCAACTCATAGCAACCCCCATTGGGTTTCCAAGGCAGTAAATCTTCACAGAGGTAGATTGCCAGGTGTTCCTTCTGTGGAGTGGCTGATGGGTTTTGAAATGCCAATCTTCTGGTTAGCAGTCAGATGTCTTAGGCACTGTGCCACCAGAGGTCCTTATATATACATGTGTATATAATAAATGTGTATTTAGCGTTTAACTCAAGAATACTCAAGTTGGACCCATGGCAGTTTCTACATCCATAAACTAGCTCAATAACTCTCATAAAAGTTGTGGAGTCTAGCCCCCTAGGCTCCTTATGGGGCACATTGACCTAATCTCCTTTCTGGGCATCTTTTTGCAGTGACTGACTGGCCCAGAGATGGGCCTTCTCTGCAACAGCTGCAGAGAGACGGCATGAGGAAGTTGTATGTTGGTGCCCTTGTTGGTCCTTGGTGAGGTCATGTGTGAAATGAGGTTATCTATATCCTGCTTACCTGAACCCAAGAGACTGAACCAAATGATTTCTTAATGGAAATAACTAATACCAATTTTGTGTTTACACTGTGCCAGGCACTGTTCTGTATTTGTGCTCACAACAATCATTCAATGGGCATTCTTTCATTATTTCAAAAAATGAAGGAAAATGAGCAACAGATGGTATGATTTTCTAAGAGTATTTGGGGAGCACAGGCTTTGATTCAGTCTAGCCTGATCCCAAAACCTGAATTCCAACGCTCTGTGTTTTACTGCCTCATGCATGCTGGGCTCCTTGCAACTCCTCAAAGATTCCAGTGAGAGGTACATCAGAAGAAAGGCCTGATGATGTATATCTGAAAAATCAGCCATCAAAAGCCCTATGGAGCACAGTTCTCTGATGCACATGAGGTTGCCATGAGTCAGAATCAATTCAGTGGCAACTGGGGGTGGGTTAATAATAGTATATTTAATGAAAGGGCATTAACACTAGTAAGTCATGTTGAAGATGTGTCTGTCACAAACCAGTGCAGGAGAACCAAGGGTACAAAGGAGAAGGGTACTAAGTTCTTTGAGTTGAGAGGACTACTGAAATTTATGGACTTCAGAGGCCCAGGAACACTTCATGGAGAGGTTGAGGCATATAGGGTGTAGATTTAACTGAATAGGTTCATAAATAACTGTCAGAGCGTGGAGGGAGAGAGGACACAGGGAGGGAGAAAGGCCTGAGGAAGGGCATGGTGGCAGGAAAAATACAAGGCCCATTGGAGGAATGGTGAGTGGGTCCAAGTGTACTGCACACACAATTAAAAATGTTCCCACAAATAACATTCACATTTGAGGTAGAGTGCTAAAAAGAGAAGGATGAGTGTTGTTAAATAAATAAATAAATAACATTAAAAGACTAATTGCAGTTGACTGTGTCAATCATAAAATTTAACATTTTTAATTGAATTTTTACTTTAAATTGTAATTGAGTTTTTAAAGGAAAAATTTTAATTAAAAAATTTAATGTGATAAAGTAAAATTTTACTCTTTCTACCATATAGTTTTATGAGTTTTGGCAAGTGCATAAAATCATGTAACCACTACCTCAATAAAGACACACAGCATTCCCTCATGCTGCTCCTTTATGGTCAAACCTAACTGCATAATTTTCACTCTATGTTCAGTGATATATTTGTGTTGATATTCAAAATTTCCTTAAACGTTATTCTTTCATTATCTGTACAGCTTGGTGGTATCGATACTCCTGTTGGTTCTAACATAAAACCAAAACCAAACCCACAGCCATCAAGTCGATTCTGACTCAGTTATCCCCACTGGGTTCCCAAGGTAGTAAATCTTTACAGAAGTTGATTGCCCCATCTTCCTTCTGCAGAGTGGCTGGTGGGTTTGATCTGCCAACCTTCTGGTTAGCAGTCAAATAAATGCCTTAGGCCCTGCACCACCAGAGGAGTTGAAAAAGAAAGTGGCTTTGAATTTCTGAAAGGGAAAAGTTAAAGGAAAAAAAAAAAAAAGACATCATGAAACTAGAAAGTAATCACTGTTTCATTCACTCTGTTCCTTTTTAGCAAAACATGAGTATGCTCTTTCAGGGGAAAACAGTTCTCCAGTAGTTCTCCAGTCCCAGATTAAAACAGCATAAAGTAATTTATTATGTTTCCACAGGAAAGAAATGGCTCAGGACCATTTTATGATAGACATTACCAAATTGTCACAATTCCTTCCTAGAAAAGTCACTACTTAGATAAATCTGTGTTCATTTTCTCACTTTTTATCTTGAGACTTGGAAATGGTTTTTTAAAAAAAGATCCCTTGACCAGAGAAGGCTTGAGTCTGGGGCATTAACAGATCTCAAGATCCAGGATAAAATACTTCTTTGGATTTTCCTTGATGTGTCTGTAAAATGAGGGCATTATATTATAATGACTTCTGGGTTTCCTTTCATCATCAGCAAGAACCACCAACTGATTAATGTATTTGGGGAAGCATCTCCCAGGCATTCCTTCAGAACCTGGAGTTCACCATCTCACAGGCTCTAATTCTGATACCTTTAATCTCTTTAGGCTCCTTCTTTTCCTTGCCCCTATATTACCCTTGGGGAGCTCTGGTAGCATAGTACCTAAGGCACTTGACTGCTAACCAGAAGGCTGGCGGTT
This sequence comes from Orycteropus afer afer, assembly GCF_000298275.1. NCBI lineage: Eukaryota > Metazoa > Chordata > Mammalia > Tubulidentata > Orycteropodidae > Orycteropus > Orycteropus afer. The sequence continues at coordinate 3,062,992 of NW_006921724.1, forward strand.
CAAACCCACCAGCTACTCCTCGGAAGGAAGGTTGGGCAATCTACTTCCATTGTGATACCGCCTCAGACACCCAAGGAGGGGTGGCTATGAGTTGGGTCTGACTCGACAACACATAACAACACGTTACCCTCATCCCTTTCTTTGATCATGTCTCCCCAGCCTACACTTTAGCCTCCTTACTGTTGTTAGTTACTGTCCAGTTGACTCCTATTCATGGTGAACTTATGTAGAATGAAACATTGTTCTGTCCTGCACCATCCTCACGTTGTTGGTATGCTTAAGGTCTATTATTGTGGCTGTTGTGTCACTCTCTCTCACTGAGGGTTTACCTCAGTTTCACTGACCCTCTACATTACCAAATGGAATGTCCTTTTCTAGTGATACATCATTCCCAATAACATGACCAAAGTAAGCCAGACTAAGTCTCATCATCCTAACTTCTAAGGAACATTCTCATTGTACTTTTTCTGAGACTGATGTGTTTGTTCTTCAGTCCACAGTATATTCAATATTTTTCACCTACACCACAATTCAAATGCATCATTTCTTCTTCAGTCTTCCTTTTTCATTGTCCACCTTTTGCATGCATATGAAGCAACTGAAAAGACTATGGCTTGGGGCAGATGACTCTTACTTATCAACGTGACATCTTTGCTTTTTAAAACTCTGAAGAGGTCTTTTACAACAGAGTGTTCTAGGCTTCTGCTTACTCTGTATTACAATCTAATGTCCTGATGTTTGTTCTACTCCTTGGGATCTCTTTCCATCCTCATTCTTGGCATTGGAACAGCTCCCCTTACACAGACTAGCTCTAGAATTTCCTTTCATTGTGACTTAGGGAATCTGTGTTATTATTGGCTTTTCCAATCTTGTATCTTTATTCATCTGTTTCTTCATCTTAACTGTTAACTGGCTTCTTGTGGTGCAACTTTCCTTACCTCTTTACCATTTTATTCAGTCCTTCTCCCTATTCTTTGCCCGTAGACAGCATGTTATTGTTGTTGTTATTGAGTCGATTCCGATTCACAGCAATCCTATGTAGAACAGAATGAAACACTGCCCTGTCCTGCACCATCCTCACAATGGTTGCCGAGCCCAACATTTCAAGCACTGTGTCAATCCATCTTTTGGAAAGTCTTCCCCTTTTGTGCTGACCCTCTACTTTACAAAGCATGATAATCTTCTCCAGAGATGAGTCCCTTCTGACAACATAACCAAAGGAGGTGAGATGAAGTCTAGCAATTCCCACTTCTAAACAGCATTCTGGCTGTACTTCTTCCCAGATTTGCTTGTTCGAGCAGTCCATGGTGTTTTCAATATTCTTCACTAACACCACAATTCAAATGCATCAATTCTTCTTCCGTCTTCCTTATTCATTGTCCAGTTTTCACATGCCTGGAAAATACCATGGCTTTGGTAAAGCATACCTTAGTCTTCAAAGTGACACCTTTGATCTTTAACACTTTAAAGAGGTATTTTGCAGCAGATTTGCCCAGTACAGTATGTCATTTACTTGCTTGACTGCTACTTCCATGGGCATTGATTGTGGATCCAAGCAAAATGAAATCCTTGACAACTTCAATCTTTTCTCCGCTTATTGTGATGTTGCTTATTGGTCCAATTGTGAGGATTTTTGTTTTCTTTATGTTGAAGTGTAATCCATACTTAAGTCTTTTATCTTCATCAGTAAGTGCTTCAAGTCATCTTCACTTTTAGGAAGCAAGGTTGTGTCATCTGCATATCACAGGTTGTTAATGATTACAGGTTGTTAATTAGTCTTCCTTCAATCCTGATGCCACATTCTTCTTCATATGGATAGCATAGGAGAGATCAACAGAGTTGGTCTTCATCTTTGTGTGTGTATGGGTGGGGAGGGTACAGGAGGTGTCCACCCTTTTGAATCTTGTTAAGAGTTATCAGAAAAGTTATCCCAAATTTGGAAATAGCCAAAAAAAAAAAAAAGTGGGTGACACATCTTTCAATATCACACAGAGGCAATGCTCACTCAAGGATTGAGTGGAAAAGTTCAACTCATTATTTATTACTGATTAATGTAATAAAATGCAGTTACTTGTTAACTTACAGATTTTTTTTTTTCTGTTTCCAGTAGAAATACAAGTAGTTTGTCTGGTGCACACAATAACCCTAAGGTTTTCTGGCTTATTGGACATGAACTAGTTTTATATCCAAATTAGCCACCTTATCCTAACATTGCTAGTAACTGATCAGTTCTTTGAACTGATCATGTCATCATCTCACAGTTTTTTTTTTTAAATTAATTAATGAGTTTAATGAATCTTTAATATAGGTTCATTTTATAATTGCCCAACAGTCATAATTTTACCTTTTTGAAAATAATTCTTTAACAAATTAAAGCCATTGCAGATGGAGTGTTGTGCACTGGATTTGGGAAACAGTTCTGTTCAGCTGAAGGAAGATGTGTGTAGGAAAGTGGAAGATAATGCTGGAGAGAAAGGTTAAGGGCTACTGAGGACAGTCTTAATTTGAGCTATGCATACCTACTTTAGCAGACAGTGATAAACCCCTGAAGTGGTTTGTTGTTGTTGTTATTGATTGCTTGCTTTTTTTTTTTTTTTAAAGATTATGTTATTTGGAGTTGTGCTTTCAGTAGGTTCACCTGGTGGCAATATGTTGGACTAATTCAATTGAACCAAATCCAACCCACTGCCATCAAGCCAATTCTGACTCATAATAATTCTGTAGGACAAGGTAGAACTGCCCTGTAGGTTTTCCAAGTCTATAAATCTTTATGAAAGCAGACTGCCCCATCTTTCTCCCTCAGAGTGGACGATAGGTTCAAATTGCCAAATGTTTGGTTAGCAGCTGAGTGCTGTAACCACTGCATCACCAGAGGAAGGAAAAAAAAAAAAAAAAAAAAACAACACTAGTAAAAGAATTGTGGCAGTAACTTCTGGAGGAAGAAATAAGGAAGGAATAAGGGCCTGGATTAAGTAGTGCCAATAGAACAACATGGTCAAGAGATTCAGAGGACCAGGCTGGAGCCCATAAAACATTGGTCATCTAAAAGTTAAATCATCTTTTCCTGATTCCTTGCCATTACCCATGGTACCATTACCAATGGTAAATGGTCTTTTTTTTTAGTTACTTAGTGTTGCTATAACAGAAATATCACAAGTAGGTGGCTTTAACTGAAATTCAAAACAAAACAAAACTCACTGCGGTTGAGTAGGATCCAACTCATAGTGACCCCTCCTTGGGTTCCCAAGGTATTTTCACTATGGAAGTAGATTGCCCAATCTTTCTTCTGAGGAGTGGCTGATGGGTTTGAACCACCAGCCCTCTGGTTAGCAGTCAAATGCCTTCAGCACTATGCCACCAGAGCTCCTGAAATTCATTTCAGAGGGTAGAAGTCAGGGCACTGCATCTAAGGGAAGAGTCTTTTGGTGTTGCTTGGAGACCTCTGCATGACATCTATCTTTTCCCCACTTATGCTTTTTCCTCTGTGCCTAATCTTTTTTTTAATGCATTTTATTGAAATATAATTTATGTACAGTGAAATACACAAAACTAAAGTGACATAGGTCAATGCTTTTTTTTTTTTTTGCAATGTTCTCTCCCCTCCCCTCCCACTCCTGGCAACAAACAAAGAAAGTTTCCCTCCATATATGAACCTTTCCTTAACCCTCCACAGCAATGAACTGATACTATATTTGTCCTTCTTTGATTGACTTATTTCACTCAGCATAATATCCTCCAAATTCATCCATATTATACAGGGTTTTGCAGACTCTACATTATTCTTCAATGCTGCATAGCATTTCATTGTGTGTATGTACCTTGGTTTGGTCATCCACTCTTCCGCTGACGGACATGTAGGTTGTTTCCATCTTTTTGCTATAGCAAATAGTGCTGCAGTGAACATGGGTGTGAATATATCTGTTCCTGTCCTGGCTTTCACCTCTTCTGGATATATACCTAGTGATGGGATTGCTGGGTCAAATGGTATCTTCAATTCCAGCTTTTTAAGGAATCGCTATACTGCTTTCCACAGTGGTTGTGTCACTTCACAGTCCCACCAGCAGTGTATGAGAGTCCCAGTCTCTCCACATCCCCGCCAGCATTTGTTATTTTCTGTCTCATTGAACCTTGCCATCAGTGCTGGAGTGAGAC
>NW_006921724.1:3067243-3094861 GCF_000298275.1 Orycteropus afer afer
CATCCCCGCCAGCATTTGTTATTTTCTGTCTCATTGAACCTTGCCATCAGTGCTGGAGTGAGACGGTATCTCATTGTTGTTTTGATTTGCATCTCTCTGATGGCCAGTGATTGTGAGCATCTCTTCATGTATTAGCTGGCCACCTGAATATCCTCCTTGGTGAAGTGTCTATTCATGTTTTCTGCTCATTTTTTAATTACTTTGCTATTGAGGCATTGGAATTTTCCAATAAATCTTAGATATGTAATTATCAGCAAATATGAATTTGTTGCTGTCATTTTTGTTATGTGCTTTTATATGATGTTGATTTCTTTGTTCCATAAAATTTTCTATGCTGAGCTTGTTTTGTTTATGAGTTGTGTTATCACTTCCTTCATTGCTATTGTTTTAGCATTTGCTAAATATTTGTGCTGGTCCTCTTTTTTATTTTGATGTGAAGGTTTATCACTTTTCTTTGAGCTTATCCTGTGATGTATAATTTTCTTCCCAAGTTTAGAACAGTCTGTTCTGTCTTGTAGTTGTCTTGAGTTCCCTACCATCTAGAAGTTCTGTAATGACAGTTTTTTTCCCTGTTTTTGGTTTGTAGTTGTCCTTATTTGTCAATTGATGTCTCTGGTTGCCTGTTTAGAATCTTGTAGGTTTATTTACTTTGGATACTTCCATAGCTGGGATGGTTTCTGGGTTATATCATCATGTGTGTTAATGGTCAGTTGTTGTTGGTTCTCTGTCCAAAGGGCCCCTTTAGCATCTTTTATAAGGTTGGTCTGGTTTTTAAAAATTCCCTTCATTTCTCCTTATCTGGAAATCTGATTTCACCATCATATTTGAGGGACAAGTTTGCTGGATCCCTAATTCTTGGTTGGAAATTTTTCTCTTTCAGAGTTTTATATATATACCATCCCATTGCCTTCTCACCTTCATGATATTTACCAAGAAATCCATGCTTAGTCTTATTGGTTGTCCCTTGTAAGTAACTTTTTGTTTTTCCTGTGATGCTTTCAGGATTCTTTCTTTGTCTTTGCTTTTTGTGAGTTTGATGATGATATGTCTTGGTGATTTTCTTTTGGAGTCTATCCTGTTTGGGGTTCATTGGACATCCTGAATGGATACATTCTCATCTTTCACCATATCAGGAAAATTCTCTTCCAACAAATCTTCAACAATTTTCTCTGTGGTTTTATTTGTCTCTTCCTGTTCTAGTATTCTGATTACACATAGGTTACTCCTTTTGATGGTATCCCACATGACCTTAGGTTTTCTTCATTTTATTTTGATCTTTTTTCTAATTGATCCCTTTCCAAAGAAGTATTGAGGTATTTGCCTTCAATCTCACCAATTCTGTCTTCCATTGATTCAGTTCCAATCCTTTGCCTGTTCAATGTGTTATCTATTTCTGAAAATTCAGTATTAATCTTCTGGATTTCTGTTTGTAGATTTTGTATCATCTAATTTTTCATTTGTTGTGTCATTTTGTTCTTGTATTGTCTTTTGAAATTGTTGTAGGGTTTTCTCTGTGTTTTCAATTTTGTCAGTGTTTTTCTTGCTCTGCCTCTCAATTCATTGAAGATACCTAAATATAATTATTTTGAATTCCTTATCAGGGAATTCCAATGCTGCATCTTCCTCAGGGATGTGTTTTAGGTCTGTATCGTGGTCTCTTGTTTCACCTGCTTAATCTTGGTTCTTTGAATGGACTGTGATGCTCTGTTGTCTCTGAGGCATTGTGATATTTTTGTGTTTATATTTAATTGGAGATTGTATTTTGGAGTGACTTACCCACAATTTTCATTTTCTTTGTTTTGTTTGTATGTCATCTATGTAAACAAGGTACTGTGCTGTGCTAACTATTCACTAGTTGAACACACTTGTACACTCACCACCTGTCTCTTTTACTGTTGTCAGACTATCATATGTCCCTGCTGACCCTGGCAAACAGAGCCTATTCTTAGGTGCCTGGAATCTGAATGAGAATGCTATCACTTTAAAATAAAAAATGGCTGCCACTTGTAAAGATTCAAAATGGCTGTGCCCGGGGTCATTTTAAATATCCTAAATGGCTGCCGTTATAAACTTTCAAAATGGCTGCATCCTCAGTCACTTTAAATATCTAAAATGCCTGCTGCATGTAAACAATCAAAATGGCTGCACCCTCCACACAGCAGAAAGTCCACAGCTCAGGTTGTCTTCTTCTTTGCTGTTTCCCTTTTTAGTCATAGACCACCAGCTCAGTCATTCCTGCAAACCTTGGTGACCAGGGCTGATCTTTAGGTCAATTCGCAGGTCCCAACATCACTTGGAAATATTCTGGCTGTTGGTCCTGTCAGAATAGCTGACAGTCTGCAGCTCCAACCATCTCTGTTCTCACTGTTTTCATACAGGTTTTTCCACTAGTTGGTGCCTAATTCACTTCTGTGTAATTCCTTTCAAAGCTCAGGGCTCCAAGATTATCTCCTTTATCTCTATCAATTGGTAATGGGAGCTCTGGTAGTGTAGTGCCTAAGGCATTTGACTGCTAACCAAAAGACTGGCAGTTCAAACCCACCAGTCACTCTTGGAAGGAAGGTTGGGCAATCTACTTCCATAGTGATGTTGTTGTTTTCAGGTGCCATCAAGTCATTTCTGACTCATAGTGACCTCATGCACAGCAGAATGAAACACCATCTGCTCCCGCGCCAGCTCCATGATCCTTGCTATACTTGAGCCCATTGTCGCAGCCACCATGTCAATCCATCTTGTCAAAGGCCTTCCCCTTTTTCATTGACCCTCCACCTTACCAAGCATGACATCCTTCTCCAGGGAATGGCCCCCTCTGACAACATGACCAAAGTAGGTGGGACAGTCTGGCCATCCTCACTTCCAAGGAGCATCTTGGCTGCACTTCTTCCAAGACACATCTGTTAGTTCTTTTGGCAGTCCATGGTACCTTCAGCATTCTTCACCAGCACCCCAATTCAAAAGCATCAACTCTTCTTTCCTTATTCATTGTCCAGCTCTCACATGCATATGAGGTGACTGGAAATATCATGGCTTGTGTCAGGCGCACCTTAGTCATCAAGGAGACATCCTTGCTCCTCAGCACTTGAAACAGTTCCTTCGCAGTTGACTTTCCCAATGCTACACATTATCTAATGTCCTGACTGCTGCTTCCATTGGCATCGACTGTAGAACCAAACAATGTGAGTTCTTTGACAACCTCAATCTTTTCTCCATTTATTTTGATGCTGCTTATTGGTCCAGTTGTGAGGATTTTTGTCTTCTTTATATTGAGATGTAATCCATACTGCAGACTGCGTTCCTCAATCTTCATCAGTAAGTGCCTGAAGTCATCCTCACTTTCAGCAAGCAAAGTTGTATCATCAGCATATCTCAGGTTGTTAATGGTTCTTCCTCCAATCCTGATGCCACGCTTTTCTTCATATAGTCCAGCTTCTCAGATTATTTGCTCAGTTTATAGATTGAGTAAGTATGAGGAAAAGATACAACCCTGATGCACTTCCTTCCTGATTTTAAACCAGGCAGTGTCCCCTTGTTCCTTTTGAATGACAGCCTCCTGGTCAAGGTACAGGTTCCTTATGAGTACAATCAAATACTTGGAAACCCAGGGAGGGGTCGTTATGAATCAGGTCTGACTGGATGGCACATAACAACAACAACAACAACAACAACAAATCAATTGGTTTCTCTTTTCTTTGTTGAAAAGGGTCTGTGTTGCTTGTCTGCCTAGTCATCCATCTTACCAGAAGTCTCTGTGCTTAATCTCTTTTTATATCTCAAAAATGATTATTTTGAAGACACACTCTACACTGATATAGCCTCATTAACATGACAAAGAAAACTCTATTTCCAAATGGGATTACATCCACAGGTTTAGGGGTGAGGACTTACAACACATATTTTGTGGTGGTGATAGGGGGGGCACAATTCAATTCAGAACACCATTTCTAAAAATCCCTGATTTTAAATCAAATGTTCAAATGCTACCATGTTTCCAGATTAATACTCCATGTTTTTATTGTTTCATATCTCAGCTTATTTAGGAATTTTAATAACATACATTTATCTTAGTGTGTGAAGCTAAAGCACAAGTTCATATTGGCCATAATGATAAGATGATGCAGCCACACACACACAAAATGAAGCAGCTCTGGACTCTCAGTTCATAGCCAGCTAAAGAAATGCAAATCAGAGTTCCTGAAGAGTCACACCAAAACAGGTAGCAATTCCATTCTTGTGGAAAATATTCCCTGGGATTCAGTGTTGACAAGTGCTGGGTATCTATGATCCATTTATACTTGTAAGAGAAAGTTGCTGTAATGGAAAAAAAAATCAGATAAAAATAATATATTCCCCTCAGGTCCATTGTCCTTTTTTATCTCAAAGAAATGAAAATGACTCAATAATGTTGCTGGACTTCCTCGTCCTGTTCCTAAGAAATGTCAGTTTCTTGGCCACTCCAGCAAATGCTGCATTCCTGTCCTCTTCCTCTCATCCCACTAGACAGAAGCAGAGCCTGTTGGTTTCCTTCTTCAGTATAATAATGTCATTCTCAGGACAGTCATGTCACCTGAATGTGTTATTATTTTAGCTCAACCTTAAACCCAGTAATCCAGCCAAATGCTGATAAAGCAACACATTCAAGCTTTTTACATTTACTTAGAACCCAGTGGTGTACAGTCCTTCTGTACTAAGACTGAGAAGGATAACAGGAAATTTAAGTCAGAGATCGCTGCTTCTTGTTTAATATCTTTAGACATTGAGAGATTTGCATCAGAATTTCAATGGAATTACCCTGAGAAAATTTAATTCCAACAGTTACAGGAAAGTGCTCTCGTGATCAGGACTATTCGCCATGGCTTTAAGCCTGATGAGTGATAATGACTGACTTTCATATTTCTTTTCTCTGCAGCCTGATGCTACAACATCACTGCAATCACTGCAATCACTGCTGGGAGGAACCATAATCTGCCTTGGAGGCTGCAAAGATTCTTCATGTAGCAGGGAGCCAATTTGGCAGGCCACCATCGTTATTAAAATATAATAATAATAAAGATTGTTTAGTCTTCTGAGAATCTGGGAAGCATATTAAATGTGGAAAGATCATGCCTTTGGAGAGCTGAAAAAAAAATCATTTTAATCATAACTCCGAAATCCTATGAGCCGTATTTCTCACTACTCTCTCAGCCCTGTGCTTCAATCTCATCAAATCTACTAATATTATTTGTTTTTGCTCTGCTAAGAATGTGATTCACTCTTTTTGATCTGTAGAAACTTTATTCAATTGTCATATCCAAACTCAAATGACATCTCCCACCAAACCTTCCTTCCCTGATGTCTCCCCATGAGTTGAGTCCTTTCCTGTAGGGGACTTTCATCACCCTTTGTTTATGAGTCAGTGTTGTCACTGAAATCACACACCTGGGTTCACAAGCCTGTCCAATCCACTCATGCTAGACTAGCATTCCCTGGAGGCAGAGGCCCGTGTATTAGTGGAAACCCAGAACAGCACTTTGCCCACCCTAAAGCATTCTGTTCCTGTGCAGTTGAATTGGTTGATGTATACATGGCCTTTTCCTATTCTGAAAGCCACTCCGACGGCATGGGGCAGTCTTCTTCTGTAGATGTTTTTGTCTGGGGAAGCCCACTCACTGTTCTCTCCACCCGCTGACATCACAATGTTCAATCTTATCTCAGTGGGAAGGGTAAGGTGATGCTTCTCAGCCAGCAACTATGATTATTTAAATATTCAAAATATCTTTGATTGTGGAGAGGAATCTCTCTCTCTCTCTCTCTACCTGTGTGAGAGAGAGATGTATATTTATAAGGTAGTGATCTCTTCTAATCACGTATATGTAGAATCTACAGTGTGTGACTTGAACTTTTATGCAAAGCTGTGAACAACTTAAAACTGACAACTTCTAATGTTTTAATATGGTGTGATATAACCTTTAGTTTATCTATGTTTTCTGAGTAAACCTCTGATTATGAACCTATAACATAAGTTACTCTGATGTGATGTGAACTGCATGTCCCTTATAAGATCCTTATCATGAAAGACCAGTGGGTCTAAACCACATAAAAACCCTGAACTTTTGCTCTTCCAATAAGTTCATGGCAGAGGAGAGCTAATCTCCGTCAATAAAAATCTCTGACCCTCTCTGAAGAATGAGGTTTTGTCAGAAGCTCTGTCCACTGTTGCCAACCTCAGACCCCAGCTATGAGGGATCTACACCAAAGATGAGTCTCTGGTCAAGCTTCCCCTTGATACCACTTATTAAATGTAGACACCTGAAGGGTGAAGATTTGTACTTTAACTATTGGACGACCTTTACCCTACCTTGATTCTACAGATCAAAATCAATATCTTGAGGTCTTAGCTGTGTGCTGTGCCATGAGTACCCTGCAATAAGCTAAATGAGTTTATGCTGACAAACCTGTGCATTTCTCTACTTATTTAAAAATAAAATCCTCATGAGACAGAGAGATAATGGGGGAGAAAGAGAGAGCCAGAATGAGAAAGCAAGAGAGATTGTGCTTCTGTGTTTGCCACAGGAGATATTAGATGTAATTGAGAGAGTAAATAATGCAAGAAGATGGACTATATGAAGAAGAACATAGCATCAGGTTTGTCAGGAGACTATATTTGCAGATGACACAATCTTGCTTTCTGAAAAAGAAGAGGACTTGAAGCACTTACTGATGAAAATCAAAGGCTATAGCCTTCCATGTGGATTATACTTCAATGTGAAGAAATGAAAAATCCTCATGGCAACATCAAGATGAGTGAAGAAAAGATTAAAATTGTCAAGGATTTCATTTTATTTGGATCTACAATCAATGCCAATGGATGCAACAGTCAAGAAATCAAATGTTACATTGCATTGGGGAAATCTGCTGCAAAGGACCTCTTTAAAATGTTGAACCAAAGATGTCATTTTGAGTACTAAGGTATGCATGACCTAAGTTATGGTATTTTCAATAGCTTCATCATATACATGTGAGAGCTGGACAATGAATAATAAGGAAGGCCACAGAAGAATTGATGCATTTGCATTGTGGTGAAGAATAATGAATGTACCATGGACTTCTAGAAGAATGAACAAATCTGTCTTGGAGGAAATATTGCCAGAATGCTCCTTAGAAGTTCTCAAGCTGAAAGAATTGAAGAAAAACTTTAAGCTTCGAGTTGCAATATTGAGAGATTCTATGGGCAAAATATTGAAATGATGTAGGGAACATCAGAGAAGATGGCAGGAATACACAGAGTCACTGTACCAAAAAGAACTGGTTGATCTTCATTCATTTCAGGAAGTGGCATATGATCTAGAACCAATGGTACTGAAGGAGGAAGTCAAAGCTGCAATGAAAGAATTGGCGAAGAACAAGGCTCCAGGAATTGACAGAAAACCCATTGAGATATTTCAACAAATGGATGCCCATTGGAGGCACTCACTCAGTTATGCCAAGAGATTTGGAAGATAGCCACCTGGTCAACTGACTGGAAGAGATCCATATATGTACCCATTCCAAGAAAGGTGATCCCACAGAATGTGGAAATTATAGAACAATATCATTAATATCACATGCAAGTAAGATCTTATTGAAGATAATTCAAAAACATTTGCAGCAGTATATTGACAGAGAACTTCCAGAGGTGCAAGCAGGATTTAGAAGAGGACGTGGGACAAGGGATATCATTGCTGTTGTCTGATGGATCTTGGCTCAAGGCAAAGAATACCAGAAAGATGTCTATTTGTGTTTTATTGACTATGCAAAGGCATTTGATTGTGTGGATCATGATAAATTATGGATAACATTGAGAAGAATGGGAATTCCTGACACTTAATTGTATTCATGAGCAACCTGTACCTTGACCAAGAGGCTGTCATTCGAATGGAACAAGGGTACACCACAGGGTTTAAAATCAAGAAGGGAGTGCAATTAATGATCTGTTTCAGAGTTGGGCTCTGGCCTTGTTTTGAATAACAATATTGCACATATGTGGTGGATTTGATGGCTGTGTATTGTATCTAGCAAGGTCCATGGGTATAATTGCATTTTATGTTGTTGAAAAAAGGTATTTACAATGAAAAAGTTGTTTTCAGTGCAGAATTCAATCATGTGATCTCTTGTGTCATTTCAATCACCAAGGCCATATTTTCCAAAAACCAATACTCTTCATTTCAAACTTTCACATTCCAATTACTGGTAATTATCAATGCATTTTGATTGCATGTTTTGTCAATTTCAGACTGCAGAAGTTGGTAAACATCTTCAGTTTCTTCATCTTTGGCTTTAGTGCTTGGTGTGTAAATTTGAATAATAGTTATATTAACTGGTCTTCCTTGTAGATATATGGATTATCCTATGACTGACAATATTGTACTTCAGGATAGGTCTTGAAATGTTCTTTTGATTATGAATGTAATGCCATTTTCTTCAATCTGTCATTCCTGGCATAGCAGATCATATGGTTGTCTGATTCAAAATGGCCAAAAGCAGTCCATTTCAGCTCACTAATGCCTAGTCTATGAGTCAGGTCCGACTTGACAGCACATAACCACAAACAACAACAATGCCTAGGATATTGACCTTTATGAGCTCCATTTCATCTTTTACAATTTCCAGTTTTCCTAGATTTATACTCTGTACAGTCCACATTCTGGTTATTAATGAGTGTTTCAGCTTTTTCTTTTCATTTTGAGTCATGCCACATAAGCAAATAAACATCCCAAAAGTTTTATTCTATCCACATTACTAATGTTGCCTCTACTTTGAGAAGGCAGCTCTTCCCTAGTTGTATTTTGAGTGCCTTCCAACCTGAGGGGCTCATAGTCTGGCACTATATCTGACAATGTTTCCTTGCTTTTCATAAGGTTTTCAGTGGGAAATTTTTTCAGAAGTGGACCTGGCCACATCATTCTTTCTAGTCTGTCTTAGTCTGAAAGCTCTGCTAAAGTCTGTCTACTCTGGGCAATGCTGCTGGTATTTAAAATGCTGGTGGCAGAACTTCCAGCATCACAGCAACATGCAAGCCACCACGATATGACAAACTGACAGGTATGGACTGACTGGTATGGATGTATCAGATTTTATCCATTTACCTATTGATGGGCATCTTGATTGCTTCCAATTTTTGGTAATTTTGAACAAAGCTGCTATAAACATTTGTGTGTAAGTTTTTGCATAGGCATGTTTTCAGTTCATTTGGGAAAATATTATACCATAATTTTTGGATCAAATGATAAGCCTATGTTTAACTTTTTAAGAAATTGCCAGACTGTTTTTCAAAGTGGCTGTACCATTTTGCATTTGTACCAAAAGGGAATGAAAGCTCATATTGCTTCATGCCCCCACCAGCTTTTGGGGTTGTTAATACTTTGGATTTTAGCCATTGCAGTGGTGAGATGGTGGTATCCCTTTGTTGTTGTGATCTGCAATTCTCTAATGACATATGAGGTTGAGCATCTTTTTATATACTTATTTGCCATCTTGGGGGAAATACCTGTTTAGATCTTTTGTTCATATTTCAGATATAGATATTTTATTTTCTTATTTTTGTGAGTCTTTTATAATTTCACGATATAAACCCTTTGTCAAAACTTGATTTATAAATATTTTCTCCCAGTGTGTGACTTGTCTTTTCCAGTTCCTAATTATGTTCTTTTCAGAGAAAAAGTTTTTCATCTTTATAAAGTGAAATTAATCTTTTATACATAGATCGATTATTTTTGGTGCTATGTATAAAAACTCTTTGCCTAACTGAATTTGATTGTTGTAAGGAGTGCAAGTACTTGGTGTAATTTGTTCACCTCTTAGGCTAGTCTACTGTTTGGCTAAGGACCTCTGGTGGTGCAGTGCCTAAAGCAAATTCACTGTTAACCACAAGGTTGGTGGTTCAAACACACCAACTACTTAAGGAAGGAAGATGAGGCAATCTGGTTTCATAAAGTTTAACTGCCTTAGAAACCTAGTGGGAGTCATTAAGTCTGAATTGATTGGATGGCAGTGGGCTTGGTTGGTATTGTTTGGCTGAAAGTTAAGCCATGAGAGTGAATTTAGTTCCAGGCCTGAAGGATGACTAGGGACAATAGTCGTGCAGATTTGCTCTTATGTTTTCTTGGAGAAGTTTTATAGTATTACAATTTGCATTGAAGTTTATGATTCACTTTGAGTTAATTTTTGTATAAAACTAGCCTTTCTCCATTCAATTACCATTACACTTTCATGAAAAACACTTGGCTATTTTATCTGGGTGTATTTCTAGGGTCTCTATTCTGTTCCATTTAAATATATGTCTTGTCTTTTGTTAATGTCATACTGTCTTCATTATTATAACTTTCTAGTACTTTCTGTTGTTGTTGTTATGTGCCGTCGAGTCGGCCCCGACTCATAGCGACCCCTCCTTGGGTTTCCGAGGCAGTATCACTACGGAAGTAGGATTGCCCAACCTTCCTTCCGAGGAGTGGCTGGTGGGTTTGAACCACCAGCCTTCTGGTTAGCAGTCAAGTGCTTTAGCCACTATGCTACCAGAGCTCCTCTAGTAAGTATTAAAGGGCACCAGGGGCTTTTGGAAGCAGCTTTACGGGGCAGCCTGGAAGCAGAGCTGGGCACAGGGTTTGGAGCTGCTTTAAGGGAGGCCAGGAAGTGAGTGGAGTGGTTTGGAGCAGCTAAGGGAGAAGAACTTGTCTGTCAGTTTCTTGTCCTGCTTGCATTTTGCTACAAGGCTGGAGGCTATTCCACCAGTGTTGCAAATGCCAGCAGGATTACCCATGGTGGACAGGTTTCAGCAGATCTTCCAGACTAAGAGAGACTCAGAAGAAGGAAGAGGCCATCCACTTCTCAAAGAATTGGTCAGTGAAAACCTTATGAGTAGCTGTGAAACACTGTCTGAAATATTACTGGAAAACTTCTTTATGAATGGTTCTAAAGCATCGTCTGACATAGTGCCAGAAGATGACCCCCTCAAGTAGAAAGGCACTCAAAATAAGACTGGGGAAGAATTGCCTACTTAGAGTAGAGGTGACCATAATGATATGGAAGGGTAAAGCTTTTGGGACCTCCATTTGCTGATGTGGCATGACTCAACATGAGAAGAAACTGCTGCAAACATTCACTAATAGCTGGAACATGGAATATACAAAGTATGAATCTAGTAAAATTGGAAGTTGTCAAAAATGAAGTGAAACACATGAAGATCAATATCCTAGGCATTAGTGAGTTGAAATGGACCAGTTTTAGTCATTTTGAAGCAGATAACCATGTGATCTACTATGCTGGGAATGACAGATGGAAAAGGAATGGCATGGCATCATCATCACAAAGAATGTTTCAAGAGCTATCCTGAAGTACAATGCTGTCAGTGATAGGATAATATCTATATGCCTGTAAGGAAAATCAGTTAATATTACTACTATTCAAATATACACACCAACCACCAAAGCCAAAGATGAGGAAATTGAAGATTACCAACTTCTGCAGTCTGAGATTGACCAATAATGCAATCAAAATGTGTTGATTATCACTGGTGATTGGAATGAAAACTTGGAAACAAAGAAGAATCATCGATAGTTAGAAAATATGGCCTTAGTGATAGAAATAGCACTGGACATCACATGATAGAATTTTGTAAGATCAATGACTTATTCATCGCAAACACTTTTTTTTCAACAACACAAACAGTGGCTTTATATGTGGACTTCATCAGGTGGAGTACAGAGAAATCAGATTGACTATATCTGTGTCAAGAGGCAATGGAGAAGCTCAATATCTTCAGCCAAAACAAGGCCAGAGGCTGATTGTGGAACAGATCATCAACTGCTCATATGAAAGAACAAGTGGAAGTTGAAGACAAGTCCATGAGAGGCAAAATATGACCGTGATTATGTCCTTCCTGAATTTAGAGACTATCTAAAGAGTAGATTTGATGCATTGAACACCAAGGCCTGAAAAGCAGAGGAATTGTGGGATGACATCAAGAACATCATCCATGATGAAAGCAAGAGGTTATTAAAAAGACAGGAAAGGAAGAAAAGGCCAAAATGGATGTCAAAAGAGACTCTGAAACTTCCCCTTGAGCAGAGAGTAGCTAAAGTAGATGGAAGAAATGACAAGATAAAAGAGCTGAACAGAATATTTCAAATAGCAGCTCAAAAAGACAAAGTCAATTATTATAATGAAATGTGCAAAGACCTGGAGTTAGAAAACCAAAAGGAAGAACACACTCAGCATTTTTTAACATGAAAGAACTGAAGAAAAAAATTAAGCCTCAAGTTGCAATACTGAAAGATTCTATATGCAAAATACTGAATGATGCAGGAAGCATCAAAAGAAGATGCAAGGAATACAGAGTCACTGTACCAAAAAGAATTGGTCAATGTTCATCCACTTCAGGAGGTGACATATAATCAAGAACCAGTAGTATTGAAGGAAGAATTTGAAGCTGCTTTGAAGGAGGTGGCAAAAAACAAGCATCCAGGAATTGACAGAATATCCATTGAGATGTTTCAATAAATGGATGCCATGCTGGAGGCATTCACTCAGTTATGCCAGGAGAGTTCAAAGACAGCTACCTGGCCAACTGACTGGAAGAGGTCCTTATTGGTACCCATTCCAAAGAAAGATGATTCCACAGAATGTGGAAATTATCAAACAATATCATTAATATCACACACAAATAAAATGCTACTAAAGACAATTCAAAAACAGTTGCTCTAGTATTTTGACAGAGAACTTCTAGAAATGCAAGCTGGATTCAGAAGAGGATGTGAAACAAAGGATAGCATTGCTGCTGTTAGATGGATCTTTGCTGAAAGCAAAGAATACCAGAAAGATGTCTACTTGTATTTTATTGACTATGCACAAGCATTCAATTTTTTGGATTATAACAAATTATGGATAACATTGAGAAGAATGGGAATTCCAGAACACTTGATAAGGAACCTGTACTTACACCAGGATCCAGTTGTTTGAACAGAGCAAGGGAACACTGCATGGCTTAAAATCAAGAAGGGAGTGTGTCAGGGCTGTATCCTTTCACCATACTTACTCAATCTGTATGTTGAGCAAATAATTCGAGAAGTTGGACTATATGAAGAAGAACTGGGCATCAGGATTGGAGGAAGACTCATTAACAACCTGTGATACACTGACGACACAACTTTGCTTGCTGAAAGTGAGGATGACTTGAAACACTGATGAAGATTGAAGACTACAGTCTGCGGTATGGATTGCACCTAAATATAAAGAAAACAAAAATCCTCAAAACTGGACCAATAAGCAGCATCACAATAAGTGGAGAAAAGATTGAAGTTGCCAAAGACTTCATATTACTTGGTTCTACAATCAACACCAATGGAAGCAGCAGTCAAGATATCAGACAATGTATTGCATCGGGCAAATCTGCTGCAAAAGACCTCTTTCAGGTGCTGAATAGCAAAGATATCTCCTTGAAGACTAAGGTGCACCTGACACAAACCATGGTATATTCAATCACTTCATGTGCACGTGAGAACTGGACAATGAATAAGGAAGACGGAAGAAGAGTTGATGCTTTTGAGTTGTGGTGTTGGTGAAGAATGCTGAGAGTACCATGAACTGCTAAAAGAAATAACAAATCTGCCCTGGAAGAAGTGCAGCCACAATGTTCCTTGGAAGTGAAAATGTCCAACTTTATCTCACCTACTTAGGTCATGTTGTTAGAAAAGACCATTCCCTGGAGAAGGATATCATGCTTGGTAAAGTGGAGGGTCAACGAAAAAGGGAAGGCCCTCAACAAGGTGGATTGACAGTGACAACAACGATGAGCTCAGGCATAGCAAGGATTGTGGAGATGACACAGGACTGGGCAGTGTTTTATTCTGCTGTACATAAGGGCACTATGAGTTGGAGACTATTCAATGACAGCTAACAATAAAAACAACAACGACTACTACTACTGTAGAGTTGTTTGTTTTTCCTTTCAATTCAGTTAATATTTGCTTTACATATTTTGGAGCACTTGTATTGGGGGCATGGATATTTATGATGATGATGTCATCTTGGTCAATTGATCCTTTCATTATCATATAATGACCTTCTTTGTTCCTTATGCTGTTTTTCACCTTGAAATCTATTTCATCAGAAATTAATATTTCCACTCCTGCTCTTTTCTGGTTGTCATTATCTTGGTATATTTTTTTCCACACCTTAATTTTCAATTTGTTTTTGTCTTTTTGTCTACAGCAGGTCTCTTGTAGGCAGCATATCAATGGATCCTCTTTTCTTACCCAATCTTCCACTCTCTTTCTCTTGATTGGTGTATTTAGTCCATTCACATTGAGTGCAATTAGTGATAGGTATGAATTTGTTGCTGTCATTCTATTCTGTTTTTTGTTGCATTGTTGGCATTGTTGATTTCCTTGTTGCAAATATTTTTCTGTGTTCGGCTTATTTTGTTATCAAGTATTTTTTCTCTTTTCTTCATTAGTATTGGTTTTGTCCTCTCCTTCTCCATCTCTGCTAGAGAGGTTCATTTATTTTTCCAAGTTATTTAATCTGCTCTTTTTCTCTGCCTTCACTAAATCTGACATTTTATCTTCTCCATGGTTGCTCATAACTCCACTATCATTACTTCTATCTGCTTAACCTAGTTATTTAGGGATTAAGTTGGTAGAGGGAACAAAAGTGTGGGTTATAGGTATGACGCCATCTTCCTGGCTGCTCCATTGCTCTTTCACATACATTTTAGTACTGGTATTTCAGTAGTCTCAAAAAAAGAAAAAAAGTGTGTGTGTGTGTCTGTGTTTATCTTTCTGGGATATAGGCTCCAGGAATTGACAGAATACCCATGAGATGTTTTGATAAATGAATGTCATGCTGGAGGCACTCAGTCAGATAAGCCAAGAGATTTGGAAGACAGCTACTTGGCCAACTGACTGGAAAAGATCCATATTTGTACCCATTCCAAAGAAAGCTGATCCCACAGAATGTGGAAATTATCGAACAATATCATTAATGTCACATGCAAGTAAAATCTTACTGAAGATAATTCAAAGATGGTTGCAGCAGTATATTGACAAAGAGCTTCCAGAAATGCAAGGTGGGTTCAGAAGAGAATGTGCAACGAGGGATATCACTGCTGATGTTAGATGGATCTTGGTTCAAAGCAAAGAATACCAGAAACATACTTGCTTGTGTTTTATTGACTATGCAAAAGTATTTGATTGTGTGCATCATATAAAATTACTGATAACATTGAGAATAATAGAAATTCCAGAACACTTAATGGTATTTGTGAGGAACCTGTACGTAGATCAAGAGGCTGTCATTCAAATAGAACAAGGGTTTAAAATCAAGAAGGGAGTATGTCACGGTTGTATACTTTCACCACACTTATTCAATTTGTAGACTGAGCAAATAATCCAAGAAGCTGATTATATGAAGAAGAATGTTGTGTCAGGATTGGAGGAAGACTTGACATCACCTAACAACACAACTTTCTGGGATTTTGATTGAAGCTACATTAAATCTATAGAAAAATTAGGGAATATTGACATTTTAGCAATACTGAGTCATCTTCCTCTCCTTCTTCTTCTTCTTCTTCTTCTTCTTCTTTTTTTTAATTGAACACATTTTCATTACCCTTGGATGGAATTGCTACAATGTGGTAAATATATATTTAACTTTATAAGAAACTGCCAAAGTATTCCAAAGTGCCTGTACTATTTTACATCGGAGACTTTCAGTTGATCACATCCTTGGTAGCACTTACTATTGTCATTTTTGGCCTTTATTTTAGCTATTCTCATACAGAATTTGTGTTATCTTATTGTGGTCTTTTTATTTTTATTGTGATTTGGGTGAAAGTTTATAGAGCCAAATTGGTTTCCCATTCAACAGTTCATACACATTTTGTTTCATGACATTGATTGCAATCCCCACAATGTAACAGCTCTCTTCCCACTTCTTCCTTGTGGTTACTTTTTCCATGTTTCCTTCTTTCCTATACATTCCTTCCCTCTGAGCTATCTCCCTCCACAAATGCTACCTTTCTGATCTTCCATAGTTGATTGTTGTAAGGAGTGCAACTACCTGGTGTAATTCACCTTTTAGGCCAGTGTATTATTTGCCTAAGGAGCTCTGCTGGTGCAGTGCCTATGGCATTTGACTGCTAACCAGTTGGTGGTTCAAACCTTGCAGCTGCTCATGGAAGGAAGATGAGGCACTCTGCTTTCATAAAAGTTTACTGCCTTAGAAACTCAATGGGGATCACTGAGTCTGAATTGACTCTACACAGTTGGTTTGCTTTGGGTTTTGGTATTGTGTGGCTGGAAGTTAAGCCATGGGAGTGAGTTTAATTCCAGGCCTGAAGTAAGCCTGGTCTTTTTTTTTTTTTTATGATTTTGAGATTAAATTCATGGAAATCCAGGAATTCAGTGGCCTCTAGAAGCCAAGAATGACCCCTGCCAACAGCCAGCCAAGAAATGAGGACCTCAGTGCTACAACTGCATGGAACTGGACTCTCCCAACAACCTGAATGATCTTGGAGGCAGATTTATCCCAACAACCTCCAGGAAGAAACATTGCCCTGCCAACATTTCGATTTCTGTCTGTGAGGCCCCAAGCCATGCTGTGCCTGGACCTACAGAACTGTGAGGTAGCTAATAAGTGAGTGTTGTTTTAAGCTATTAAACTTGTGTTAGTTTGTTGCTGCAGAGATAGCAAAGTATTACATTCACTTAGTAAATATATAACCTCAGGAAGATGCAAATGGTCAACAACTTGGCTGTGAACTAAAAGTTGGAGGTTCAAGTACACCCAGGCACACCTCTGAAGAAAGGCCTGGTGATTCACTTCGAAAACTTCAGCATTGAAAACCTTGTGCAGAGCAGTTCTACTGTGATACACATGGAGTGGTCATGAGTCAGAGTCAACTCCACAGCAATTGTACTGGACTGAGTAAGCACATATGTCAGGGATTGCTAGGTACTGAAGACGCAGACATGAAAAAGACAATCTCCTTCCCAAGGAGCTCACAACCTAGATGAAGAATCTAAGCCCAAATGAAACATTTATGTATTATGTGTAGATGGTGCAAAAGTAAAGTTTGTCTTTGTTGTAAAGGGTAGAAAGTAATTCTGGTTAATTTAAGGAATAAAAAAGAGAGAATATGTGCTTTTATTTTTGAGTGGGGAGATATTGGAAGATTCTCATATATGAAGGAAACTTTCAACATTTCAGATTCAGAGAAGAAAATACCAGAAATCTCACTAAATAGAATCTGGTAGAATTTCTGCTGTTACTGTGACTCTGCTTCCATAATCTTGGTTTTGAATCTCCTTCCCAAGGAGATTTTCCTTCAAATTGACAGGTTGAAAAAAAAAACTGGTCCAACTTGGTCAAGGATCTATCCTTGCATCAAACAGCTGAGGCCAAACGTCTTGTGATACACATAGTCTCTGGTGTCTAGCTCCAAGGATCAGGGTTTCACCCCAAGTAAGGCAGCCTCATTATGAGCCACAGAGCCACTTGGTCAGGTACTCAACAACACTGACTAGCTACCAGCCTCCCTTTCTTATTCCTAAAACAAGGTTGCCAATATGTATAGGGTTTTGTTATGAAGCCTAGAAAGAGATTATGAGGGTAAAAAGATTTTGATAGCTTTTAAGTGATATGCATATGTGAAGTTGGCATTATATATTTAAAAGTCAAATCCAAAGAAAAAGGATAGATTTTGAAATCTAAAATTTGCACTTGCAACTAAAAATGATTAATTTGTATGTGTAATATCAAGAAATCTCAGAACCTCCAATTGGTTCCACATGTTGTCTGGAACATCTCAAAGCAAAATTACATTGTATTTTGAACTGAAAAATGAAATCATGGATTAGACCTCTCTATTAGGAGCAAAAAAGGGTTGAAGAATAGGATCCCCAATCCAAAATGGCTTTGAAGGATAAAACTGGGAATGAACCTAAACAGAAAATTCACAGGCTGAGACAGGGCTTGATTTTGATGAAGCAAAATAAAGAATTTTCATTTTCTCTTATGTTTGTTTTTTTCCCCTGGTATTTATGCTGTGAAATATCAAGGTTGTGTGTACTGACTCTATTTTGACAAAACTACTCAAGGCCTGATGAGGAAATGGTGGTCCAGTAGAATTCACACCTTCATGCAGGAGACTCGGGATCCCTTCCAGCCAATGAACCTCATGGGCAGCTACCACCCATCCATCAGTGGCAGCTTGTGTGTTACTACAATGCTGACCAGGTTTCAGTGGAATTTATAGACTAAACTAGACTAGGAAGAAAGGCCTGGTGATCTACTTCTGAAAATCAGCCAGTGAAAACCCAATGGATAACAACAATTGGATCTACATGGGGATGGCTCAGGACAAAGCAGCATTTCCTTCCTTTGTGCATGAAGTTACCATGAGTCACCACCCATCTGTCTAGAGGCTTGTGTTTTGCTACGATGCTGAGTACATTTCAGTGGAGCTTCCACATTAAGATGAACTAGGAAGAAAGGCCTAGCAATACACCTCCAAAACTCAGCCAAGGGAAGCCCTGTGGATTACAATGGTCCAGTCCACAACTAATCCTGGGGATGGCTCAAAACTATGCAGCATTTTGTTCTGTTGTGCATGGGGTCACCATCAGTCAAGGGCCCACTTGAAAACAGCTGACAACAGCATTAGAGGCCAAGTGAGCCTCAAACTTTGTATATTTTTATTCCTCACACTGTCAGCACTTGCTTCATAGTGGGGTGGAGTTCTGATCTAATCACCTTTTTTGTTTTCGGATTAGAATTGGACAAGGTCCCAAGACCTCCCCTCCCCTCTATTCTGTCTCTTTTCCTTTTTTCCAGGAAGTCATTTGGGCAGAATTCTAATATTTTTGTACCTAAAGTTGCTATTGTCAGCATGATTTTGCTTGATGTACATTATCATTTCTGAGACACTGCATCAAGCACAAGCATTCTCATTCCCCAAGCGAGGAAACCCCAGCAAGATGGTTGTCAAGGCAACTGCAAATACACACTGTGAACTACCCAGAAAAGGCCCTTCCTGGCTGCTTATACTCTGTAACATGTTGGGGTTTAAACTTAATTTTCAGGCTTGGCAAAAAGATCCCTTTTAGAGCTAATTATAAAATGTAGCCAATGTTATTAGACTGAGTGATAGATGATTGCCTGCTAAATGTGACGTGAAAAATTAAGGCAGTTTTCAAAGACGAGGGACCTAAATTAAGTGTGCCTAAAGGATCAATTGCTTATTTTTGTCACTCTGCATAGCTCAAACCAACCAGCTGAATGTATGTGTGTGAGCTTCCCAACTCATATTTATTTGAGTCACATTGTACTTTTTGCTTCCAAGTGTGCTCTAAACAAGGTAGGAAGTGCTAACCCTACAATTAGATTTTTGGAGGATTCAAAATTAATCCCCACTGGTCCCCATTAAGAGTTTTAAATTACTCCCAACATGTGAGATTATAAAATCAGAATTTTCATGCTAATTTCAGCTAATATTATATCTCCATCCTTTTTAAAATAGTTTTTGCCTGCATTATTCTTTTCCCACACACTTGTTTGTCAACAAACTCCAAATAAAGGCAAATGTTTTCATTGAATATAAAATAGGGAGATTGGGATTGAAGAGGTCAGAATGAAAATACTGATTTGAAAATCCAGCTTATTAATAAACTTGTATCTTTAAAGCCAGGAGTCCTTACATTTGGCTTTATGTAAGTAGCCAATCTAAAGCCTGCTAGTCAGCCTGAGTTTGAAGGGAAATTCAATGAATATAACCCCAAAAAGAAGCTATGGTGGCACAGTGGTTAAGGCATTTGGTTGCTATCCAAAAGGTCAATGGTTCAAATTCACCAGCCATTTTGTGGGAGAAAGATGAGACAGTCCAGCTCCATAGAGATTTACAGCCATGGAAACCCTATGGGGCAATTCTACTCTGTCCTAATAGGGTCACTGTGAGTCAGTGACAGCAGTGATGGGTTTAATAGAAAAAAAAAACAGGTTGGTTGCTGAGTCAGTTCCCACTCATGATGATCCCATGTGTGCTGAGTAGAAATGCACCCCACAGAATTTTCAGTGGTTGTGATTTTTCTGAAGTCTATCATGAGAACTGCCTCTCAAGGCACCTCTGGGTAAACTCAAATCTCCAGCCTTTTGGTTAGCAGCCAATTGCTTAACTATAAGCATCACACAGAGACTCAATGAATATGGTATTGATAGGTGCCATTGAGTTGATTCCAACTCATAGTGACCCTGTGTACAACAGAATAAAACACTGCCAGGTCCCGCACCATCCCCACAATCCTTGCTGTTCTTGAGCTCAACATAGTAGCCATTGTGTCTATCCATCTTGTTGAAGATCTTCCCCTTTTTCCCTGACCCTCCACTTTACCAAGCATGATACCCTACTCCAGGGAATGATCCCTTCTGAGCACATGACCAAGGTTAGTGAGACAAAATCTGACCACTCTCATTTCTAAGGAGCATTCTGGCTGCACTTCTTCCAGGACAGATTTGTTCATTTTTCTGGCAGCCCACAGTATTTTCAGTATTCTTCACTAACACCACAACACAAAAACATCAACTCTTCTTCGATCTTCCTTATTTATTGTCCAATTTATGCATGTGAGGTGATTAAAAATAACCCAGGCCTCAGTGAGACACACCTTAG
Source organism: Orycteropus afer afer (assembly GCF_000298275.1). Taxonomy (NCBI): domain Eukaryota; kingdom Metazoa; phylum Chordata; class Mammalia; order Tubulidentata; family Orycteropodidae; genus Orycteropus; species Orycteropus afer. Next base: position 3,087,918 of record NW_006921724.1, read on the forward strand.
TGTTCAAGGTGACATCTTTGCTCTTCAATACTTTAAAGAAGTCTTTTGCAGCAGATTTGCCCAGTGCAACATGACATTTGATTTCTTGACTGCTGCTTCCATGAGTATTGATTATGGATCCAAGTAAAATGAAATCTTTGATACCTTCATTCTTTTCTCCATTTATCATGATGTTGCTTACTGGTCCTCAATGAATATAGTTGTGGGATAATCCAAGAATTCATTTATTGTTTCTTAGGTGAGCCTCCACTCATCACAAACAAAGTAAAATTAAGGGTGACCTGATGAGTTATCTTTCTAAGGGGTTCCAAAGTCATATTTATTTGGGGAAAGGACAACTGGACCTCCTGCCTCAATTTCCTTGAGGGAAAGAAGTAAGATCTTTCATTCCACTATGTTTTACTTTCTTAGTGCTTCTATAACAGAAATACCATAAGATGGTGGTTTTAATAAAGAGAAATTTATTTTCTCATTGTTATAGGGACTAGAAGACTTGAATTCTCTCTGTCAGCCCAAGGGGAAGTTCCTTGTCCCTTTTCACCTTCTGTCTCTTGGTTCCTTGTGATCTCCATGTGGCATCAATCTTCCCTAGTTCATCCTTGCTTGCTTCTGTCTCTAATCTGTTCTTTTTTATATCTCAAAAGTAATTGGCTTGACACATATCCTATACTGACATGGGCTCATTGATATAACAAAGAAAACCATATTCCCAAATTGGATTACTTCTACCATATACAAGTTAGGATTTGCAACACATATTTTTGGGGATATAATTCAATCCACAACATCCAGACTCAGTTGATTAATCATTACATAAAATAGTATCTTGTAATTCTCTGTCAGATACAGGATACTATTGAGGCGGATCTTCTAGAATATGAAAATGTCAAGGACAATAATAATACTCTAACTTTTAATGTGTACTATATTAATTCATATATATTAAAGTGACATGCTTCACCTGGTCCTGAAATATCCCTGTGATTGTGCCTGGTATACTGGGTACATCTATACAAGCAAAGGGATAGAAAGATAATTATCTGGTAAACAGACATGTCAAGCAGACTCATTTGGACAAGTTATAGCAATAAAATGGGTTTTTCATTTCCTCTATAGCTTCTTGGGGTATTATTACTTCTCTTTATAACATTTCCACATGTGTTTAAACAGATCCTAAACATTGGTGTTCAGGATATTAAAACTTGAGCTTCATAAAAAGACTGAGTATAATTAACTCTTAAGTGCTTTTCCTATCTCATTTCTGTCTCAGGTTTGGAGGTAGTGGAAAACTCTGAAAGGGAAAAGAATGGCTCAACATAAGGCATTGAAGTGAAACAAAATGGTTAAAATGTGTTTCTCAATAACCAGATTTCTTGGAGAGATAAAAGAACAGTCACTATTTAGTACACTAAGTTTCTGTTGTATGACAGATGTTGTAAAAAAACAAAAACAAAAACAAAAACTGAGGCATGTACAGAGTAGCAGAACAAAATAATAGACAAAGTGATGCCTTGCCCAGCTCTCAAGCACCTTAAATTCTAGTGGGGGATTCAGAGAGTGAATAATCAGAATGTACCAAGTGCCCTGATAAGTGAACATACAAATGCAATGGAAATGAAGGGGAGTGAGTGCCTATCTCTGCTCATAGGAATGAAGGTAAGTTCCACAGTGGCATTGGAGCTGGATCTAGAAGAATGGGTGGGAATTCAGCATGTAGGGAACTAGGAAATGGGACTGACATAGCGTTCCCGGCAAACATGCAGCACTTGCATGTATGGGCAAGAGGAAGAGCTCTGTGTACTTAAGGAATAGAGAATTCATTTACATGGCCAGGGCTTGGGCTACTTGTACATAGGAGAAGAAGGCAATTAAGTAAGGAGAGTCTGGAATGGAAATCAGGGCCCCATTTGTGAAGCTTCTAGTATGCCATGCTATAGAGCTTGTTTTATTTCATGAGTCATAGGATCATTGATGTTTTAAGCAGACCCCTGCAGTAATCTAATTTATGTTTTGAAGAGATTTCTCTGGTGGGTGGGTAGTGGTGGTTCAGTGGTAGAATGTTCAATTTCCATGCAGCAGACCCAGGTTTAATCTAGGCCTCTGCACCTCATGTGCAGCCATCACTTGTTTGCCAGTGGGGGCTTGCATGTTGCTATGATGCTAGACAGGTTTCAGCAGAGCTTCCAGACTAAAATACACTAGAAAGAAAGGTCTGGTGATCTACTTCTGAAAATCAGCCAATGAAGACCCTATCAATCACAACTGACCATGGGATGGTACAGCATTTCATTCCCTTGTACAAAGGATTGCCCCAAATCGTGGCCCAACTTGATAGCAGCTAAAAATAATGCTATAGTTGGTAGGAAAACAAAGGATGGATTAGAGTGAGAAAAACTAAAGGTCTAAACTAGTTAGGAGGCTAAGGAATAGCTCAACGGAAATATGAGGACCTAATAAATTGTAGAGGAGTAGAGATGGAGATAAAGGGAAATCTTCAATTTATAGCAGACAAGAAGAAGCACAAGATGGAGTAATTACTGGCAGAGAGAAGATAATTTGTTAAGTTTTGTATAAGTATCTGCTTGATTGGAGGTGCAGGTTTCAAGGGCAAAACAAAGGTCATGGTTGAAGATACCCTTTAAGATCATATGTGTTAACTAGACCCAAGATTCTTGCTTGAGGGTGTTATAGGTGAGATGTAGGAGGTCTTCAATTCCCTGAAATTATACTTAAAGTTGAGGGTACATATGTAATCAGAATTCCGTTAGGAACTAGGAGGGCAAGACTTTGATTTGCTTACTTGGACTCACTATTGAGAAAGATCAATCACTATAAAAAAACATCATGTTTAGTAAAGAAAATGACAGAAACCCTCAATGAAATGGATTGACACATTAGCCACTACAATGGACTAAAACATACCAAAGACCATGAAGTGGTGCAGGACCAGGCAGTGTTTCATTATCTTATATGTAAGGTCTTCATGAGTTGGAGCTGACTCGATGGCAACTAACAACAATGTCAACCATATGCACACTTCATAAGGTTGGATTAACAGCTTTTATCAGTTTCTCAAATGAGCCTTTAAACTTAAGAATCTTAAGAACACACGACTTCTCTGGCCCCTTTCAGGGACCTGTGTATCTTTCCCAGGGGTGCAGAATAAAGCATTCCTTGCTCTAAAAAAAAAAAAAAAAAAAAAAAAAACAAGAAGAAGAAGAATCTTAAGAACAATGAACAAAAAAAGGAAATTGAAAAAATTAAGTAGTCTTTGTCTTGAAAGAAGTTCTCTCTGTGAACTGTAATGGTCCATACCCAGTAAAACAATAAAGGAGGAAAAGAAAGGCCAGCCAAGCAGACTGGGAACTCTTGGCCTCACAAACTGGATGTCCAACATAGCTCTTCCCAACCCCATCTGAGTACTCGTCTCTTAAATCTTTCCCCAGTGTCTACCTCTCTATATATTATTATAAGATTCAAACAAAATAACATCAATAGAGAGCTCATAAACTCTATAATTTTCTATATTTAGCTATCATTAAAAAATGAGACTTAGCAACACAATTTAATACCACATAAACATCTATCAATTCTGCCAACCGCAATTGAAAACATCCGTGAAATTCAAAATGCTTGGGGATGTTATAGTTCACTAATCCTTTGGCTAACAAGTTATCACATAAAATTAATTCACATCAGAAACTCAGATGAGTTATCAATGCACATTGATGTTTTTCCTTTAATTCAGCACTGGGTAGGCTGCCCCATGAGACAACACTGAGGAATGGATGAATGGCTCTGAGTTGGAATATAGAGTGTAATTCAGCCACCTCATAAAGCAGTGCAGTCAATTAGAAACAACATCCAACTTTTCAGAGCACCTCAAATGATGTTGAATTAGTTGTAGCAGTAGCATGCTTCTCTCTCAGCATCACTGTGACAAATCTAATCTGTGTGCAGAGGGCAATGCTAACAAACAGGTCTAATAGGATTTGTTTCAGGGTGAAAAGATTCAACATAATCTATACATTTAAAGAAATATACTGACACATTTGTGGTTTATTTGAGAAAATTTGGCCCACAGTCAATAGTACTGATTCTGGTATGAAGTCCCTGGGTGGTGCAAACATTGTGCTCAAAAAGTAACTAAAAGGTTGGCAGTTCAAATCCATCCTGCAGTGCCTTTGACGAAAGGCCTGGTGATCTGTCTCCAAAACCCTAGAGTGTAGTTCTATTCTTCAACACATTAAGTGGCTGGGAGTCCAAAAGTCCGAATCTACTTGACAGCAGCTGCTTTTTTTTTTTTTTTTTCTTTTTTTGAGGGGACTGGGTATGGTGGTTCACATCATAAAATCAATAACAAAGTTGATGGTGTTATATATGAAGAGATGTCAATGGAACTGGATTCCCACTAGTTAGTCTTCCACGTCAAGGAATAAGAAAGAACCCTCTGGTAAAGGTGTTTAAAATAGCCAGGGAAGATGTAGCTTTTAGCAAATTATCCACCAAGTATCAGTGAACAAATCAAAACAAGACTGCCTAGAGGAAAATGGTGGAAAGGAAAATGAGAAATATTTCTTTCTTAAATGGACTTGATTAGTGATCTGAAGTGCACAGATGAAATAGAAATATTAGGCAAAATGATTTAAAGTTGCACACCATCACTTTCTGTTATTATTGCTGCTATCAAAATGTTCTAATGACAAAGGAAAAATGAAAACAGCAAATAAAGAAAAACAATAACCAACTGGGGTTGGGAATCAGAACTCTAACCCTGGCATTTAATAGTGATGGGACTGTGGGCATAGTGATTCATGCCATTTCTCCTGGTCTCATAATTTAAAAGAAAATGAGTACAGTCACTGCTGCCTACCCTACAAGATTGGTTTATGAAGATAAAATGAGATCTTACACAAAAGTCTTTTATCAACGATTATATAAATAATTCATTTGGCATTATCTTGAAAGTTAAAAAAAAAAATGTCTACATGGAGATTTTCTTAGTTTATCACCACTGCCTCCTACCTTTAAAGAAAAATATTTTTATGAGTTGCTTAGTTCAGAGTTTAAAAGAGACATGCGGGAGAATAATTATTCAGCCATAATTGATGTCAAGCGAAGTCAGAAAAATCTCTTAACTTATTTGAGTCTAAGTGCCCTTGGTTATGAAATCCAAATGATATGATGTGTGAGTAAGTGCTTTGTAAACTTTATTACTCAATGAAAATATAATTTATGTATTTCAATCCCTCTATTCTTACTAAAAGGAGCTCTGGTGGTGTAGTGTCTAAGGCATTTGATTGCTAAGGAAAAGATTGGTAGTTTAAACCCCCCAGCTGCTCCACAGAAGAAAGATGAGGCTATCTGCTTCTGTAAAAATTTACAGCCTTGGAAACCCAATGAGGGTAACTATAAGTTGGAGTTGACTTCATGGCAGTGAGTTTGGTTTATTCTTTACTAAAACCTGATGTTCTAAGCCTTTTTGCTGTTGGTATACTTTTGCTCTAGTCAGTTAAAAAAAATAAATTATATACAGTATTCTTTACTGCAGATACTTCTCTGAGAATTCTGAGGTTTTTTTACATCTGCATTTTGTGCCTAATTCCAGAGCATCTCAATGGTTTACTGCGACTCCAGCCATTTATCTCAGAAGCTTTTATCTTGCCTTTTACTCACCTCTTGCATTAACTTTGCCTTGGAAACATTAAATTCATTCCCCTTTGTCATCTAAGCCAAAACAATATCCAATTTCACATCCATTAGGTAATGTCTTATGATTAAAAATATACCTCAAATTCCTCTTTGCTGAGAGAGCTCATTTCAAGGTCCCTGGAGGGGTTGCAGGAGGCAATTCATTAATAACTATAACCCTCCATATTTAGCGAATGCTGTAATTAAAATGTGCTTCCTCATATATATATGACCTCATTGATCTTCACTTATATAAAGACAGTCACACCTATCATGAAATATCCTTACATGTATTTGTACACCCATTATTCAAAAAAAAACAAACCCACAGCGGTGGAGTCTGATCCAACTCATAGCGACTACTCCTTGGGTTTCTGAGGCAGTATCACTACAGAAGTAGATTGCCCAACCTTCTTTCCAAGGAGTGGCTGGGGGATTGAACCTCCAGCCTTCTGGTAAGCAGTCAAGTGCCTTACGAACTAGGTTATCAGAGCTCAAATGAGGAGACTAACTAAAAAGAGTTGAAGTGCAATATATACTGGCTAGTAAGCAGAACAGCTAAGACTGCATCAATTTCTGTCTGAACCCAAATCTCTTGCAAGATTTTCTCTTCATATTTGTTTTTCTGGAGTTTAAAAATTCAATGCCTAGATGTCTTTGTTATCCTGCTTTTTATTCTCTGTGCTTCCTGGACTCATGGTTTGGTGTTTGTCATTACTTTTAGGAAACTCTTAAACATTATTATTTCAGTTTTCTTTGTCTGCTTTATTCTCCCCTTCCTCTCCTGTATTCTAATTGCATGCATACTATACCTTTTGAAATTGTCCTACAGTTTTTGAGTGTTCTGGGATTGTTGTTGTTGCTGTTTGGTCTTTTTGTTTCTTTTTTTTGTTGTTGTTTTAATTGTGATTTGGGTGAAGGTTTACAAAGCAAATTTACTTTCCATACAGCGGTTCACATATGCTTTATCTCATGACATTGACCACAGTTTACCACAATGCAACAGCTCCCCTCCCACATCCTCCCCATAGTTACCTCTTCCCTGTGTCCATCCCTCCCTGCACTCCTGCCCCCTGAGCCATCTCCCAGTGCATAGGCAGCTCTTCTTTCTCCCATGATTGTTCTCCCCAAGGAGTGTATCTACTTGAGGTAATGTTCAACTCCTATGCCTGTCTTTTGTTTGGCTGGAAACCACAGGTGTGAGTTCAGTTCCAGACCTGAAGGGCAGCTAGGGGCCATAGTCTCAGTGGTTC
>NW_006921724.1:3101707-3111871 GCF_000298275.1 Orycteropus afer afer
GGAGGACAGGGCAGGGCGCCCAGGCTCCGTCTAAGCACACAGACTGTGATGGAGTTCTTGTGTGCCCAGAAGGTAGGTGGGAGTGGGGGATGGCCACACCTCCGTTCACAAAGCGGGTGTGGGGTATAAGAGTAACAAGAGGAATATGGTACCTTTTCAGTCTTGCAGGTCCACAGTGACCTTGGGGTTGCTGGAAAGCAGAACGTGTTCTTAAGCCCCAGGAATCTGTGAGCATGCTGTCTCTTTAAATATCCAAAGTAATCAAGCTGCTTTTAAACCTTCAAAATGGCGGCACCCTCTGGACAGGCAAAAGTCCACAGCTCAGCCCACCTTTCTCTTCACGTTCTCCATTTATTCCCCAGCCACCAGAGCAGTGCTCTGTGCAATCCCTGGCTAGCAGGGCTGATTTTTAGGTTAATTCTTAGGTATTACCATCACTTGGGAATCTTCAAGCTGTCTGTGCTGTGCTGTCAGAATCGCTCATTATTGCTGCCAGACTTCAGCTCCGTCTGTCTCCTTTTTTGGTAGTTTCATGCAAATTCTTCTGCTAGTTGGGGTTTAGTCCACTTTTGTATCCTCCCCTTCAAGGCTCAGGGGTCCAAGATTATCTTCTGTGTTTTTGTTAATTGGTTTCCCTTTTCTTTGTTGAAGACGGTCTGTGCAATCTTTCTGCTTCGCCCGCCATCTTCGGACTACACACGGGTAATCCGTTTTCTTTCTCTTTGCATTTCAGTTTGGAAAGTTTTTACTGACCTATCTTCCAATCCACTGATTCTTTGCTCAGTTCTGTCCAACACAGAGTCAATCAAAGACATTTTTCATTAGTGTTTGTGATTTCTAACAGTTCCTTTGGATTTTTTCTCAGAGTTCCTATGTCTCTGTTTATATTACCTGCATTTTCTTGCATGTTGTCTATTTTTTTTTATTAGATCCTTTAACATATTGATCATACTTATTTAAATTCCCTGTCTGATAATCCCAACATCTGTATCATATTTTAGTCTGGTGCTTGCTTTGTCTTTTCATTTTTTTTTTTTTTTACCTTCTTGGCATTCTTTTCCATCTTTTGTTGAAAGCTGTACATATTATATCAGGTGACAAGAACTTAGGTGAATATGTCTTTATTGTGAGGATTTTTGCTAATCTGTCTAGGAATTAGGTTGTTAATGTTTGTCACGGCTATAGGTACCAGAGGCTTAAAATTCCTCTAGTATCCTTCCTTTAATCTCTTCTATTGTCTCTAGGCTTGTCTAAGTATTCCTCCTCTAAAAGCGTCTGTGTTTTGCAGCTCTTTCAGCTGTAACTCACCACTGTTATATGGGGTTCTGTGGGTGAGATGGTAAGGTGTAGAAAAAAAGCAAATTCACTTCTGTGGAGTCAGATTCAACTCACAGTGACCCCGCCTTGGGTTTCCAAGGTGGTATTACTATAGAAGTAAATTGCCCAACCTTCTGTCCGAGGAATGGCTGGTGGATTTGAACCACCAGCCTTCTGGTTAGTAGTCAAATGCCTTAAGCACTACACCACCAGAGCTCCCATTGTAAGGTGTAGGGACAAGGAATATTCTATAATCTTAGGAGGAAATTTTAGTCTTCTAGTGAGCTTGTGGGAGCAGTGAGCTTGTGGGAGCTTTGGTGCTATGCAGTGCCTAAGGCATTTGACTGCTAACCAGAAGGCTGGCAGTTCAAACCCACCAGCCACTTCTCAGAAGGAGATTGGGCAATCTACTTCCATAGTGATACTGCCTTGGAAACCCAAGGAGGGGTCACTATGAGTCGAGTCCAACTCGATGGCACATAACAACAACACAAAAATGTGAGACACCTCCCTTAGGAGTCATAACTGTGGTCCCTAGGAGTCCTTTCAGGCTAGTGAACCTCCAGCAATTTGTCAAAATTATCATTTAAATATTCCTTTCAGTTTGTGGCTCCAGTGTTTTTTGCTCTAAGTAAGTTGATCTAGGATGTGACTCTCTATATTTGCCTGTCTCTCCAGATTCGGGGGTGGCAGTTTGCCTTGTAACCTCAACTCTCTGGTATATTCAAGAAATGTCTTTTATTTTCTAAGGAAAAGTTCAGATTTTCCTTGTTACAAGGATGGGAAAGATGACTTTTAAATGCTTTACATGTTTGATCTGAAAACAGAAGTCCTAAGACTTTCTCCTTTTATCTCAGATCATTCAGCATATTCTAAGAAAGCTAAATCTATAAATAATCCAACATCTGTTGTTGTTGTTAGTTGTCATCTAGTCAGCTACAACTCATGGTGAGCTTATTATAACAGAACAAAACCTTGCCTTGTCCTGTGCCATCTTCATGATTTTTGATTCGTTTGAACCAATTGTGTCAATCCATCTCATTGAAATTTTCCTTCATTTTAGTTGCCCCTCTACTTTTCTTCCCACGTCTTTTTTTCCTGATGACATGTCCAAAGTAAGCAAGACAACATCTACTTGTTGATATTTAGTGAAACCATTTACATCTAATGAGTAAAGAGAAAGGAAATACCAATGCATTAACTTCTCTATCTTCCCTTATTATTATTATTATTGCGCTTTAGGTGCAAATTTACAGAGCAGAGTTTGTTTTACATTCAAAATTTTTTGTACATTTGGTTTCACTTCCCAATTATCATCCCCAACCCTAACCCACTCTCCTCCCCTCCTTGCCCAGTAACCGCCCCCCAGGTCTGCGTGTATGTCTTGTTTACTATTGGGCCAAGAGCTGGGCCCTGGGAGTGAGTTTTATTCCAGACGCTAAGTGTATCCCAGGACCATAGTATTGGGGGACACCAGGCTCAACTGGCACAATAAAACACAATAAAAATTTGTTCCACAACCTACATTAGTGAGTGGTCTTAAAAGTTTCCATGCAGCCATCTAAGATGCAGTTAATGGTCTCCTATCATTGGAAGCAAAGAAAAGTGCAAAAACAAACAAAAAAAGGGACATTTGGAAGCAATCAGCCTTACAACATGTTGGACCAGAAGAACTAGAAGGTGCCCAGTTACTGATGCCAACAACTTTGGAAAGGATCTTCCCATCTTCTAAGGAGGTTGTTGTTGTTATATGTCATCGAGTCAGACCCAACTCATAGCAACCCCTCTTTAGGTTTCCGAGGCAGTGTCACTACGGAAGTAGATTGCCCCGTCTTCCTTCCGAGGAGTGGCTGGTGGTTTTGAACTACTAACCTTCTGGTTAGCAGTTAAGTGCCTTAGGCACTATGCTACAAGAGCTCCTTCTAAGGAGGTAAGAGGCCAGAAAGAAAAAAAAAATGCTGATATAATTTTGGGCGATAAAGGTTTATCCAGTCTAATACTCTCTCTGACAGGGGCGATAAAGGATATTTGTGGGACCACAAAGCCCTCAGAGGTTAAAGCAATCTCCAAACACTTTCAACTTCCAGACTAGTTATGTGTCTATTATCCACAAAATCACAAGAAACCATAAAATTATAATATGTTGGAATAAAAAGGGGTTTAGAGATTATTTAAAATATGACAAAACTGAACACCAGACAGGTAAGTTCAAGGCCACATAGTTAGCAGGTGAAAGACCTCTATTAACATGACATTTTCTCTGACTCTAAATTGATTTATATTTTTACCCCTTGCCATCCTTTAGGGCATATGACTTCTATGTACTCCTATTTTTTTAATTTCATTCTAGTATGTTGGCTCACTAGGGAGGGTAGAAACTCATCCTTTATTGTTACTTAAATCTTGCAGAATTTTATAATGGTGAAAAAATGCCAAATAAAGGAAAAATATGGCAGAGGTGATGATGAGGAAAAGAAGTCAGGCCCATTTATTTCTTTCTACCTTCTCATGAAGATACTTTGTGAACCGAGTTCAAAATGGAGTCTCATCAGTAATCACCATGCTAATTCCCTCTAGCATCTTAGTGCTTGAAAAACTAGGTACAGCAGTTTGAATTAGGGATTCCGGTGCTCTGAACAGCTCCCTGAATCAGAGTGCACCAAACTCAGGGGAGTAGAATTAGAAATGAGAAAAAGACAGGTGAAAAAAATGACCAGATCAGGAGATCTATCCTGTGGGGCACCAACAGGCAGCCAAGAAAGGCCATTGGAGACCTCCCTGGGTTAAGGAAGAAGACACACCACACCAGTATACCAGTGACCACACTGACATACTAGCAATCACCCCAAGGATCTACCTTCAGCACCTGATTTTATTGGTAATTTGGGTCGGCTAGGTGCAAACGGGCACATCCAGCACCATTGAAACCCAAGCAGAGAGTCCATTAGTGCTGCAAGAGGGTGGGCCTGGGGAGGTACCCCTGCAACAGATCACTGATCAGGCTTGGGTCAGCTTAGTGACACTGAGGGGCCTGTGCTTGACTTTGTCAGTAATATTGGAACCACAGGTTATGAGCAGGCACTGGCCTGACTCCAGCACTGCTGAAACCAAGTGGATCTTTGGTACTGTAGGTGGGCAGATGCAGAGAGGAACTCCCAGGGTGGATCATGAACACAGGCAGTTGTGTTGGGTCATTTTTTTGGCACTGAGGGGCTGTGAAAGTGGGGTTTTTTTGTGTGTGAGCCTGGTGGAAAGTGGCAACCTCCTAACAACTGGAGTCTTTACTGAAATTGAGCCACAAGCCTGTGAATAACAGTACAATGTCATCATTAGCAGCCTGCTCAAAGCCCTAGAAACTGCCCCTAGCAATGGGGAGCTTTACTTCTTCAGTTCTTCAGCTATCACCTTCTCTGCCAATAACCTCACTCATCCAATAGGAGAAACCATATTCAGCCACCATAATACCTCCTGGTTTGAATTCTAAACCCTATTTATGACAAACAGAAACCCATATCCACATTCCACACAATGATTCCACCATCACAAAGAAAACTGCAGAGCAACCCAGCATACCTGAATTAAAAATTAAAAAAAAATAAATTAAATACATCAGCTTCACCTTTTCAAAATATTAAATCATAAAACCAAGACAAAACTAATCAATACAAAACCAACAGTTAAAGACAACCTCAAAATGTCTAGGAAACAAGAGGCAACCTCAAATCAAACAAAAAACAGGACAAGGCATTAGAAGCAAAACCACAAACAAAGGTGTCATTAAACATAGAGGAAGAGGAGGCAATTGAAATATCTGAGAAGGTATTTAGAAGATATGCTTACAGAGCTTTACAAGAGCCTAAGGAAACCCTAAACAGAAACAAGGAGGACAGAGACAGTTCCCTGGAAGTACTCAGGAAAATCATTCAAAAACAAAATAACAAGATTAATGCACAATGAGAACTCATACAAAAACAGTAGTTAGAAATCCAGAAGATGAATATCAAAATTACAGAATTACACAACACAGTAGAAGCACAAAAGAGTAGGTTAAAACTGGCTGAAGAACACATATCCCAGCTAGAAGACAAATCCCTGGACACCAGCCTCTGTGAAGAAAAATCAGAACAAAGATTTAAGAGAAATGAAGAGAAACTAAGAATTGTATGGGATGACATGAGAAGAAACCACATAAGACTCATTGGAATTCCCAAACAAGAAAAGGTGAAAAAAAACAAAACAAAACACTAAGAAAATTGTGGAAGACCTGCTAACAGAAAATTTCCCCCCTATCATAAAGGAAGAAAAGATATTTGTCCAAGAAGGTCATAGAACCCCACACAAGATAGACCCCAAGAACAAAACACCGAGGCATATTGACAAACTCTCCAAAACCAAAGGCAAAGAAAAAAATTTGAGAGCTGCCTGGGACAAAAGAAATATTATTTATAATAATCAAACAGATAGGCTGAACTCCGATTACTCAGCAGAAACCATGCAGGCAAGGAGGCAATGGGACGGCTTATATAAAATATTGAAGGAAAAGAACTTCTAACCAAGAATCCTATATCCAGCCAACTTATCCATCAAATATGAGGACAAAAATCTAGGCACTCTCAGACAAACAGAAATTAAGGGATTTTGTGAAAACCAGACCAACCCTACAAGAAATGTTTAAGGAAGTCCTTCCAATAGAGAACCCACAACAGAGATCAACAAAATCAGGATATGTGGCATCAACACTAAAACCAAATCAGAAATAGAAACTCAAAATAAGACCATAAAACATTCCAAACTAAAAACCAAATAAGTCAATCAGCACATGACAACAGCAACTAACCTATTAAAGGGAATAAACCTTCTAGGTACAGATTTCCAAATGGAGAGGAAAAAAGGACAATGTCTTCATAGTACACACTGTTCTAAAAATGTAGAGAAAAGAATGTACTCCAAGGTAACCATAGAAAAAATTAACAATCCCCCTAAGGAAATCCAGAAGAAAGGAAAACATATGGGTTTAATAACCACAAAACCAACAATAAAGAAGAAAAGAGAGGAAGCATTTGTCAACAAATCAAACTCAGCACAAAAAGTATATGGACCAAGGAAACACCAACAACATGATAAAAAAAAAAAAAAAAAAATAGAATGCCAGCAATCAATTCATATCTATCACTAATTGCACTCAATGTGAATAGACTAAATGCACCTATCAAGAGAAAGAGAGTGGCAGACTGGATAAGAAAGGAAGACCCATCCTATGCTGCCTATAGGACACCACCTTAGACACCAAGATAAAAACAAATTAAGAGTTAAAGGATGGAAAAAAATATACCAAGCCTATGGTAACCAAAAAAAAAAGCAGGAGTGCCAATATTAATTTCTGATAAAATAGACATTAAGGTGAAAAACCTTATCATCACAAGAGGCAAAGAAGGACATTATATGATGCTGAAAGGGTCAATTGACAAAGAAGATGTTATAAAAATAAATATTTATGCACCCAATGAAAGTGCTTCAAAATACGTGATGCAAATATTAACTGAATTAAAAAGGGCAATAGATTACTCTAAAATAGTGGTAGGAGACTTTAACACACCAGTTTCAAAGAGGGACAGATCAACTAGAAAAAAAACTCAACAGATACAGAAATACTCAACTATACAATCAACCAACTTGACCTCATAGATATATACAGAGCAATTTGTCCAAAAAAAGCACAATTCACATTCTTCTCCAGTGCATATGGTTTCTTCTCCAGAAAAGACCATATGTTAGGACATAAAACAAGCCTCAGTAAATTCAAAAGCATTGAAATACTGCAAAGCATCTTCTCAGATCACAATGCTATAAAATTAGAAATTAATAACAGGAAGAGCAAGGATAAAACATCAAACATATGGAAGCTGAGCAATTCACTGCTCAAAAATTACTGGGTAATAGAACAAATAAGAACTGAAATAAAATATTCCTACAAACAAATGAGAATGAAAATACATCATACCAAAACCTATGGAACACAGGGAAAGCAGTACTCATAGGACAGTTTATAGTAATAAATGCATACATCAAAAAAAAAAAAAAAAAGGAAAGAAACAAAATCAATACTCTAACTCATCAACCCTAACAACTAGAAATAAAACAACAAAAGTATCCTACAGTATCTAGAAGCAAGGGAATAATAAAGATCAGAGCAGAAATAAATGAAAAAGAAAAAAAAAATAGAAAAATCAACAAAACAAAAAGCTGGTTCTTTGAAAAGATTAATAAAATTGATAAACCATTGGCCAAACTAACAAAAGAAAAGAAAGAGAAGATCCAATCACAAGAATTGTAAATGTAAATCGTCACAACAGAATCAACTGAAATAAAAAAAGATACTGACAGAATATTATGAAAAATTGTACTCCAATAGATTTGAGAATCTAGAAGAGATAGGCAAGTTTCTAGTATCACAAGACCTACCTGAACTATCCTCCTCAGTGATAGAAAACTTGAACAGACTATAACAAAAGAAGAAATTGAATAGGTCATGAAAAAACTTCCCACAAAGAAAAGTCCTGGCCCTGATGGCATCACTGGAGAATTTTATCAAATATTCAGAGAAGAGTTGACACCTATGCTACTCAAGCTATTCCAGAACATAGAAAAAGATGGAATACTCCCAAGTTCATTTTATGAAGCAAGCATAACACTAATACCAAAACCAGGGAAAGACACCACTAAAAAGGAAAACTACAGACCAATATCCCTCATGAACACAGATGCAAAAATCTTTAATAAAATCCTAGCCCACAGGATCCAACAACATACCAAAAAAATTAATACACCTGTACCAAGTGGGATTCATACTAGGTTTACAAGGGTGGTTCAATATCAGAAAAACAATCAATATAATCACATAAACAAAAGAAGAAGAAAAAAAAAATATGATTATATCAATAAATGCAGAAAAGGCAATTGATAAAACCCAACATCCGTCCTGTTCAGAACTCTCAGCAAAGTAAGGATAGAAGGGAAATTCCTCAACATAATAAAGGATATATATGCAAAGCCAATGGCCAACATCATTATTAATGGAGAAAGACTCAAGGCATTCCCCTTACGAATGGGAACCAGACAGGGATGCCCTCTGTCACCACTTCTATTTAACATTGTGTTGGAAGTCCTGGCCAGAGCAATAAGGCAAGAAAAAGAAATAAAAGGGATACAAATTGGCAAAGAGGAACTAAAACTATCTCTATTTGCAAATGATATGGTCCTGTACATAGAAAACCCAAAGCACTCAACAAAAAAAGAAAAAAAAAACTACTGGAACTAATAGAGAAGTTCAGAAAAGTGACAGCATACAAGGTCAACATACAAACATCAGTTGGATTCCTCTATACCAGCAAAGAAAGAGTCCTCTGATAAAGAAATAAGGGAAACAATACCATTTATAATAGCTACTAAAAAGATAAAATATCTAGGAATAAACTTCACCAGAGACACAAAAGACCTATACAAAAAAACCTATAAAACACTGCTACAACAGACAACAAGGGCACTACATAAATGGAAGAACCTGCCTTGTTCATGGATAGATAGACTGAATGTTGTGAAAATGTCAATACTACCTAAAGCAATCTATACATTTAATGCAATCCTGATCCAGATTCAACAAAATTTTTTAAGGACATGGAAAAATAAATTACTAATTTCATAAGAAAATGAAAGAGTCTTTGGATAAGCAGAGCACTTCTGAAGAAGAAAAAAAAATTGGGAGGTCTCACACTCCCAGATCTTAAGAACTACTATACAGCCACAGTAGTCAAAACAGCATGGTATTGACTTCTGGGAGACTGGAGGAATAGGAAGACAAGTAACACAGACCCTCTTCAACAAAGAAAAGAAAAACTAATTAACAGAGATACAGAAGATAATCCTGGAACGCTGAGATTTGAAAGGAACTATACAGAAGTGGATTAAGCACCAACTAGTGGAAAAACCTGAATGAAAACAGTGAGTACAGAGACAGTCTGAGCTGCAGACTGTCAGCTCCTCTGATGAGACTAACAGCCTGAATATTTCCAAGTCATGCTGGGACCTGAGAATTGACCTAATAATCAGTCCTGGTCACCAAATGCTGCCGGGACAACAGCTCTGGTGGCCTATGACTAGGAAGGGAAACAGCAAGGAGGGAGACAACATGAGCTATAGACATTCTGCTGTCCGGAGAGTGCAGCTATTTTGATTGCTTACACATGACAACCATTTTGGATATTAAAAGTGATTGAGGTGCAGCCATTTTGAATCATTACAAGTGGCAACCATTTTGGATTTTAAATTGATAGCATTCTCATACGGCTTCCAGGGACCGATGAACAGGCTCTGTTTGCCAGGGTCAGCAAGGATATACGAGAGGCTGACAAAGGAAAGGAGACAGGTGCTGACTGTATAAGTGCTGTCAACTAGTGAATAAAGGGGCACAGCACAGTACCCTGCTAGTTTAGATAACATACAAACAAAACAAAGAAAAGGAAAATTGTGGGCAAGTCACTCCAACATATAATCACCAATTAAATATAAACACAAAAATGTCACAATGTCGTGGAGACAACAGAGCATCACAGTCCACACAAAGAAGCAGGCTAAAGTGGTAGAAACAAGGGACCAGTATACAAACCCAAAAGACATCACTGAGGAAGATGCAGTATTGGAACTCCCTGATAAAGAAGTCAAAAGAATTATATTTAGGTATCTTCAAAGGATTGAGAGATAGACCAAGGAAAACAAGGACAAAACCCTAGAAGAATTTTGGAAGAAAATACAAGAACAAAATGACAAAATAAATGAAAAATTAGAAATGAT
>NW_006921724.1:3112122-3138023 GCF_000298275.1 Orycteropus afer afer
TGAAAGATGAGAATATATCCATTCAGGAAGTCCAATGAACCCCAAACAGGATAGACCCCAAAAGAAAAACACCAAGACATATTATCATCAAACTCACCAAAACCAAAGACAAAGAAAGAATCATGAGAGCAGCACGGGAAAAACAAAAAAGTTACCTACAAGGGACAAACAGTAAGACTAAGTTCAGATTTCTCGACAGAAACAATGCAGGAGAGAAAATAGTGGGATGGTATATATAAAACACTGAAAGAGAAAAATTTCCAACCAAGAATTATGTACCCAGCAAAACTGTCCCTCAAATATGAAGGTGAAATTAGGACATTTCCAGATCAGCAGAAATGAAGGGAATTTGTTAAAACCAGACCCACCTTGCAAGAGATACTAAAGGGAGCCCTTTGGACAGAGAAGCAACAACAGACAACAAGTGACCATTAACACACATGATGATATAACCCAGAAACCAACCCAGCTATGGAAGGATCCAAAGTAAATAAGCCTACAAGATTGCACAATTTTGGATATTTAAAGTGACTGAGGTGCAGCCATTTTGAATCTTTACAAGTGATAACAAGAGAGTCAGAGACACCAGTTGACAAATGAGGACAACTACAAACCAAAAAGAGGGAAAAAAATCTGTGTTGTTACAGAACTTCTAGATAGTAGGGAAGTCAAGACAACTACAAGATAGAACGGCCTATTCTAAACTTTGGAAGAAAACTATAAATCACAGGGTAACCTCAAAGAAAAATTATAAACCTTCACATCGAAATAAAAAAGAGGACCAGCATAAATATTCAGCAAATACTAAAACAATAGCAAGGAAGGAAGAGATAACATGATTCATAAACAAAATGAACTCAGCATAGAAAATTATATGGTACAAAGAAAGGGACACAATGAAAAAGCACATAACAAAAATAACAGCAACAAATCCGTATTTGCTGATAACTACATATCTGGCAAGGGACTTATCGCTAAGATTGATGGAAAACTCCAATGTCTCAACACCAAAGGAATTAACAATCCAATTGAAAAATAGGTAGAAGACATGAATAGACACTTAAACAAGGAGGATATTCAGGTGGTTAGCTAATATATGAAAAGATGCTCACAATCTTTGGCCATCAGAGACATGTAAATCAAAACAACAATGAGATGTACCATCTCACCCCAGCACTGATGGCAAGGTTCAATGAGACAGAAAATAAATGCTGGTGAGGATGTGGAGAGATTGGGACTCTCATACACTGCTTGTATGACTGTGAAGTGACACAACCATTGTGGAAAGCAATATGGCGATTCCTTAGTTGGAATTGTAGATACCATTGGACCCAGCAATCCCATTACTAGGTATATATCCTAGAGAGGTGAGAGCCAGGATAGGAACAGATATATGCATGTTCATGTTCATCACAGCACTATTTACAATAGCAAAAAGATGGAAAAAACCTATGTGCCCATCAGCAGAGGAGTGGTACATGCACATACTGGAATGCTATGCAGAACTAAAAAATAATGTAGGGTCTGCAAAATACCGCAGAATATGGATGAACTTGGAGGACATTATGCTGAGTGAAATAAGTCAATCACAGAAGGACAAATATGGTATTAGTTCGTTCTTGTGGTGGGTCAAGGAAAGGTTTATATATGGAGGGAAACTTTCTTTGTTGGTTGCCAGGGGTGGGAGGGAAGGAGAGGGAACATTGTAAAAAAAAAAAAAAAAAAAAAAAAATGCATTGACCCATGTCACTTTAGTTTTGTGTATTTCACTGTACATAAATTATATTTCAATAAAATCCATCAAAAAAACAGCATGGTACTGATACAATGATAGACAGATGGACCAATGGAACAGAATTGAAAGTACAGATATAGACCCATCCATCTATGGACAGCTGATCTTTGACAAAGGTCCCAAACCCATTAAATAAGGAAGAGAGAGCCGCTTTCACAAATGGTGCTGGCAAAACTGGATATCCACCTGTAGAAAAATGAAACAAGACCCATACCTCACCCCATACACAAAAACAAACTCAAGATGGATCAAAGACTTAAATGTAAAACAAAGACAAAATGTATAGTTTGGGAACTATAAAATTCATCAAAGATGAAATACGGACAAGTTTGGAAGCCCTAATTTATGGCATAGACTATCAAGAATAACCCAGAATGTGCAGGAGATAGAAGAGAAACTAGATGATTGGGACCTTTTAAAAATTAAATTCTTATGTGCATCAAAAGACTTCATCAAAAGGATAAAAAAAGAACCTACAGATTAGGAGAAAATATTTACCTATGACATATCTGATAAAGGACTTATCTCCAAAATCTATAGAAAATTTCAACACCTCAACACCAAAAAGACAAATAACCCAATTCACAAATGGGCAAAAGACTTGAAAAGACACTTCACCAAAGAAGATATACAGGCAGCCAACAAACACATGAGAAATTGCTTGTGATCATTAATCATTAGAGAGATGCAAATCAAAACAACAATGAGATATCATCTCACCCCAGCAATAATAGCATAGTTCAACAGGTCAGAAAATAAATGCTGGTGAGGTTGCAGAGAGATTGGAACTCTTGTGCACTGCTGGTGGCATTATAAAATGGTACAACCATTGTGACAAATGGTATGGCGTTTTCTTAAAAACCTGAAAATAGAAGTACTATTTAACCCAGCAATTCCATTACTAGGAATATATCCTAAAGAGGTGAGAGATAGCACACAAACAGACATATGTACACCTATATTCATTGCAGCACAATTCACATAGCAAAGCATGGAAACCACCTGGATATCCACCTGCAGGATGATGCACCTGTATACTCTATAGTAATACATTCCTTAGAGCAATAGACCATGGGGCACCAGAGGACCAACATTCAAATTGAGGAAATGCAGGACAAACAGGAGTGCATAAATATGAGGGGAGGGTTACAGGATAGGGAGGGGAGGAGACTGGGTTAGGGTTGGACATGGTATATGGGGAGAGAAACTAAATGTACATGTAACATTGAATGTAAAACAAGCTCTTAAAATAAATAATAACAATAATAAAGATACTTTGTGAAACAATCATAAATATGTATCTCATCAACTTGTGATCACCTTCACATGCTTTCTTTCCTTCTGAGACAGCTTTCGGAAAAGACATGAGGAAGACATTTATGTTCTTCTTGCTCATTGGTTCAAATGATGGAGAAGACATCAATGAGACTGAAAGAAGGATGAGGCACAGCAAGAATAATAAACCTAATTATGTAAACAGAAAATAGTTAGCAAGACTTCAGCTTCTTTAACATGAGTCTCATGAGGATCACTTTGGAAACAGTATTTTTCTTTGTTTGTCTAAAAAATTTTATACATTTTGTCATGTATTTAGGTTATCTTACTCTTAACTATCAGAGAAGGAAGAGACCTGCTAGCCAATCTAATCCTTACCGTGCTGTCTTTGAATCTCTTTAATCAGCAAGGAACCAGCTGTCCTCTGCTGAAAGCCCCAGCACCAAGGCACTCATTAATCCCAAGTTACTTTATGTTACAGAGTTTTGGCTGTTAAAAAGTAATTTTTTCTTTGTTATGGATTAAATTGTGTCTCCTAAAAATATGTCTTTGAATCCTAATCCCTATACCTGTGGAAGAAGTCCTGGGTGGCTCAACCAGTTAAGTGATGGACAATTAGCCAAAATGGTGGTAGTTCAAATGCATTGAGAGGTGCCTGGAAGACAGGCCTGATGATCTGCTTCCAAAAGATCACAACCTTGAAAACCCTGTGAAACTTCTATGAAGCAGTTCTACCCTGCACATATGGGACTGCCGTGAGTTGGAATGGACTCAACAACAAATTTTGTTTGTTTTATTTTTTCATACTTATGGATGTTCTCTAGGGTTTGGAACTTGGGTTTTCTTTGTTATGTTAATCAGGTCACACCAGAGTAAAGGGAGTCCTAAATTTAATCATTTATGAGTTATAAAAAAGAACAGACTAGACACAGAGACACACACAGGGGAAGACAGATGCCATGTGATAATTGTCAAAGAACCAAGGAAACCTAGGAGCTGCTGAGAAGAAGGAATCTATATAATCAAGACCCTGATTTGCCCTTTTAACCACAAGAATAGTGAGAAAATAAATTTATGTCCTTTAAAACCAACTTGTGGTATTTGTGCTTTGATAGCACTAGTTAACTAAGGCACTCTTGTTGAAATATTGTCCTGTAAATTCATGAATTGGTCTTAATTACTACACAAAATAAATATATGTGACAATTGAGCAATTAGACCACATATAAATTTTCTACTAATTGGTGTAGTTTTTATGAGATGAAATATTTGATAAGCTTGACAATTTTCTCTTTAATTTTCCTGATTCTCAAAAAATATGAACAAAATCCTCAGTGGTTTAAAGAGTTCAGTAAATTGACCTAAAATAAAGCCTAGATGATGGAGGTTTGGAATACAGGACACAGAAATGTCTTTATTGCTGCCCGAGCAGTGAATGAACATGTATCTGGGGGCACACAGGGCAGGAATCTGTCTCCAATTTTTGGAGATTAAGGGCCACTCTGTTATCTAGAATAGTAATTTAATACTAATTGGGGAAAATTAATGAGTTATATTAAAGGAAGTGTTTCTAGTTCCAAATGCTAAGATACACATGAATATTAGCAACTGTGAATATATTTACAGAGGATATATTACACTAAATATTTACCAAAAAAAAAAAAAAAAGAGTGTCACACTAAATCATGAAAGATGAGATAGAAATTAATTATCTGAACATTTTCTTTCTCAGAAGACATTGGACTTTAAATTAAAAAAAAAAAAAAAAAACTTGGGAAGAAATATGTGAGGACATTATTGGTATGTACTGTGATTAAAGGGTTTCTATGAGTGAGAATAGATTCAATGGTAGTGAGTTTGGTTTGGTTTTTATTAATGTGGTTTCAGGCAGACAATTTGTTCTAACCTCTGCCAAACTCTGATCCCACAATGGAGAAGGATGGAAGCTGGTAGTGAAGGAGGGACATGGAGGACATGGAAAAATGGTTCAAAGAGAAAACAATGACACTTAGAAGCAAGCCAGAGATTCTCAAACTCAATCTCAACTAGAGACAATTGGGAAGAACACTGAGCAAGGACTATAGTGAGAAGACGTGAGCCCCTGGCTCCAAGAGTCAGCAGGCAGATGGAGGGAACATGTCACTGGTTTTATTCTATGTATTTACATGATAGTATCTGAGCCTTGTCCTTATACATAATTCAAAAATAAATTTAGCACCAAGAGATTATACATCCATACTCACAAGAGAAAGACTCTTAGAACATGACATTACTAATTAAATAAATTCAGGAATGGTGTGAAGGACCGTACTCTGGTACATCAAAGAATGTTTGAGTTTACTGAAATTTTGAAAAATAGATTGTTGAGTCAATAAGTGCAAAACATCAAATGTTGTTGTTGTTGTTGTTATGTGCCATCGAGTCGGACCCAACTCATACAGAAGTAGATTGCCCCATCTTCCTTCCGGGGAGTGGCTGGTGGGTTGAACCACCAGCCTTCTGGTTAACAGTCAAGTGCCTTAGCCACTATGCTACCAGAGCTCCCAAACATCAAATATCATATGAATAATATTTAAGAGATGACTCAAATTCAAAATCTTATTATCAAAAACAGCCTGGAAAGGTCATATTTCAAGGCAAGGATTAAATACTTTCTGAAAAAAAAAAAAAAAAAAAAGTCCACCCACTACTAAATAAAATTTAAAGATTTAAGTAAAATATTCTATCGTAATAGAAATTAATTTTTCATAGCTGTTTAAGTCTCATATGCTTACCTTTGGACAAAACAAAGATAGTCCTTTTTTATCTACTCATTTATTTTAAGAAATATCTAAAAACATTAGAGGAAACGCTATTACAAAATTTAATTAAATCTCCATTGAGTTTTTTGAAAATGAGGCTCAGAGAACAATTTGTGGTAGTAAATGTACACATCAAAAATGAAGAAAGAACCAAAATAAACACTTTAACCCAACATCTCCAAGAAGTATAAAAAGAATAGCCAAAAAAGCCTACAGTTACCAGAAGAGAGGAAATAATAAAGATTAGAGCAGAAATGAATGCAAAAGAAAACAGAAAAATAATAGAAAGAATCAACAAGATTAGAAGTTGGTTCCTTGAAAGGATGAGTAAAATTGACAAAGCTGTGCCAAATATAGCAAAGGAAATGAAAGACAAGATGCAAATAACATAAATAAGAAATGAAATAGGTGATGTCACAACAGAATCGACTTAAATAAAAAGGATAATAACAATACTATGAAGAACTATACTCCAACAAATTTGAAATCTAGAAGAAATGGAGAAATTTCTAGAAACACACTGCCTAAATTAACACAATTTAAGGTAGAAAGTTTGAACAGATCCATTGCAAAAGAAGAAACTAAACAAGTCCTATCAAACAAACAACAACAACAACAACAACAAAAAACTCTCTACAAAAAATTCCTTGCCCAGATGGTTTTACTGGAAATTTCTACCATTCAGAGAAGAGCTGACACCAATTCTATTCAAACTATCTGTAATAGTTTAGATAGTTTGAGTAGAATTGGTGTCAGTTCTATGTTCTGAAAACATAGAAAAGGATGGAATATTCTCAAACTCATTCTACGAAACAAGCATAACCCAAATACCTAACCCAGGCAAAGACAACACTGAAAAAGAAAATGATAGACCAATATCTCTCATGCACACAGAGACAAAAATTCCCAACAAAATCCTGGCTAATATAATCCAACAATGTATGAAAAAATTACACCAACATGACCAAATGGAATTCGTATCAAGTATGCAAGAATGGTTCAACATTAGAAAAACAATCAACATGATCCACCACATAAACAAAACAAAGGAAAAGAAACTCATGATCATATCAATCAATGCAGAAAAGTCATTTGACAAAATATAACACCAATTTTTGATAAAAAACACTCAGCATAGTAAGAATAAAGGGGAGATTCCTCAACATAATTATAGGCATATATACAAAACCAATGGCCATGTTATTCTCAATGGAGAGAGACTGAAAACATTCCCCTTGTGAATGGAAACAGGACAAAGATCTTCTTCATTCAATATTGTACTGGAAATCCTAGCCTGACAATAAGGTAAGAAAGAGAAATAAAAAGCATCTAAATTGGCCAAGAAAAAGCAAAACAATCTCTATTTGTAGTTGATGTGATCATATGCATAGGAAATCTTGGAAACTCCACAAGAAAACTACTGGAATTTATAGAAAGATTCAACAAAACGGTAGGGTATAAGATCAACATACAAAAATCAGTTGGATTCCTCTAAGCTAAACAGGAGAACTTTGAAAGGAAATCAGGAAAGCAATACATTTACAATAGCCACCAAAAAGATGATGTACTTAGGAATAAATCTAACCAGAGATCAAAAGATTAAAACAAAGAAAATTACAAAACACAAGAGGAAGTGGCATATGATCAAGAACCAATGGATTGAAGGAAGAAGTAGAAGTGGCACTGAAGGAACTGACAAAGAACAAGCCTCCAGGAATTGACAGAATACCCATTGAGATGTTTCAATAAATGGATGCCACACTGGAAGCACTCACTTGGCTATGCCAATAGATTTGGAAGACAGCTACCTGGCCAATTGACTGGAAGAGATCCATATTTGTACCCATTCCAAAGAAATGTGATCCCACAGAATGTGGAAATTATCGAACAATATCATTAATATCACACACAAATAAAATGTTATTGCAGATAATTCAAAAATGGTTGCAGCAGTATATTGACAAAGAATTTCCAGAAATGCAAGATGGATTCAGAAGACGATGTGGAATATGGGATATCATTGCTGATATCAGATGGATCTTGGCTGAAAGTAAAATAATGCCAGAAATATGTTTACTTGTGTTTTTTGACAATGCAAAAGCGTTCGATTGTATGGATCATAACAAATTATGGATAAATTTGAGAAGAATGAGATTTCCAGAACACTTCACTGTGCTCATGAGGAACTTGTACACAGACCAGGAGGCTGTTGTTTGAACAGAACAAGGGCATACTCCATAGTTTCAAATCAGGAAAGGAGTACGTCAGGGTTGTATACTTTCACCATATTTATTCAATCTGTATGCTGAGGAAATAATACAAAAAGCTGGACTGTATAAAGAACATGGCATTAGGATTGGAGGAAGAATCATTAACAACCTGTGATATGCAAACAGCACAGCTTTCCTTGCTGAAAGTGAGGATGACTTGGACCATATACTGATGAAGATTAAAGACTGTAGTCTGCAGTATGGATTACACCTCAATATAAAGAAAACAAAAATCCTCACAACAGGACCAATAAACAGCTTCACAATAAATGGAGAAAAGATTGAAGTTGTCAAGGACTTCATATTACTTGCTTCTACAATCACCAATGGAAGTAGCAGTCAAGACATCAGATGATGTATTGCATTGGGCAAATCTACTGCAATGACTTCTTTCAAGTGCTGAAGAGCAAAGATGTCTCTTGGAAGACTAAGGTGCACCTAATGCAAACCATGGTATTTTCAAACGCCTCTTATGCACGTGAGAGCTGGACAATGAATAAGGAAGACTAAAGAGAAGTTGATTCTTTTGCATTCTGGTGTTGGCAAAGAACACTGAAAATACCATGGACTGCTAAAAGAACTAACAAATCTGTCCTGGAAGAAGTGCAGCCAGAAAGTTCCTTGGAAGTGAGAATGGCCAGACTTCTTCTCACCCACTTTGGACATGTTTCCAGAGGGATCATTCCCTGGACAAAGATATCATGCTTGGTAAAGTGGAGAGTCGATGATAAAGGGAAAGGCCCTCAACAAAATGGATTGACAATGTCTGCAATGACAGGCTCAGGTATAGCAGGGATCGTGAGGCTGGCGTAGGACCAGGCAGTGTTTTGTTCCGTTGTAGATATGGTCACTATGAGTCAGAGACACCTTGACAGCATGTAACAACAACAACGACAATGTGAACAAACCTTTAAAACATTATAATAAGTAAGATAAGTCAGTCACAAAACACTGCAGATTGTATGATTCCTTTTACATGAAATATCCAGAATAGGCAAACCTATACACAGACGAAGCACATTAATGGTGGTGGCATAGTGCCTAAGGCATTTTACTGCTAACCAAAAGGTTAGCAGTTCAAACTCACCAGTCATTCCTTGTAAGGAAGATTGGGCAATCTACTTCCACGGAGATATCACCTCGGAAACCCAAGGGGTGGTGGTGGGGGTGTCACTATCAGTGGGATCTGACTCAACAGCAGTGAGTTTGGTTTTTTTGGTTTAGGACTGGAAGGAGGTGGGGGTTTTGGAAGATGATGGTTAAGGGATGTAGGGTTTCTTTTGGAGGAAATGAAAATGCTCAAAAATTGATTACTGTGATGGTTTCAAAACTTTGTAAATATACTAGAAGACATTGAATTGTACATTTCAAATGGCATAAGTACATGGTATGTATCTTAGTTATCTAGAGCTGCTGTAACAGAAATACTATAAGTGGATAGCTTTAACAAACAAATTTTTCTCTCACGATTTAGGAGGCTAAAATTTGCAATTCAGGGTGACAACTTTAGGGGAAGGCTTTCTCTCTCTGTAGTCTTTGGGGGAAAGTTCTTGTCTCTTAGCATCTGTGCCCCTAGCATTTCTTGCAAAACTACAGGTGTCTTGGCATCATTCTTCTCCTCAGTGTAGGAGATTCTCAGCACGGAAATCCTGGGTCTTTCCTCTCTCTCTTCTTGGTAGCAGTAGTCCCTTCCTCTCTGTTTGTTTCTCTCTCCTTTTATTTCTTGTAAGATAAAAGGTGTGACTCAAGAAGGATGTGACTTGAGTCACACTCTCTTGTAAGGCTATGACTTAAAATACATCCCATTCTGATTCATTAACATATGTTGTTGTTGTTAAGTGCTGTCGAGTAAGTTCCGACTCATAACAACCTTATACACAACAGAACAAAAATACTGCCCAATCCTGCACCATCCTCACAATCATTGACATGCTTGAGCCCATCAAAGCAGCCACTGTGTCAATCCACCTTGTCTAGTGCTTTCCCCTTTTTTTTAGTAACCTTCTACTTTACCAAGCATAATATCTTTCTCTAGGAACTCTTTCTTTCTTACATCAAGACCAAAGTATGAGAGATGAAGTCTGGCCATTCTCACTTCTAATGAGCATTCTTGCTATACATCCTCCAAGACAGATTTGTTCATTCTTCTGGCAGTCAATGGTACACTCAATATTCTTCACTAATACCACATTTCAGGGGAGCTCTAGTTGCGTAGTGCCTAAGGCACTTAACTGCTAACTAGAAGGTTGGTGATTCAAACCCACCAGCCACTCCTCAGAAGGAAGGTTGGGCAATCTACTTCCATAGTGATACTGCCTCGGAAACCCAAGGTCGCTGTGAGTCAGGTCCAACTCGACGGCATATAACAACACAATACCATATTTCAAATGCATCAATTCTTCTGCATTCCTCCTCATTCATTGTCCCTTTCTCACAAGCATATGAGAAGATTGAAAACACCATAATGTGGGTCAGGTGCTGCTTAGTCTTCAAAGTGAAATCTCTGTTCTTTAAAATTCTATAGAAGTCTTGCAGGAGGTTTTCCCTATTCAATACACCCTTTGATTTCTAGACTCCTTCTTCCATGGTTGTTGATTGTGGATCCGAGTAAAATGAAATCCCTGAAAACTTCAATCTTTTCTCCATTTATCACGATGTTGCTTATTGGTCCAGTTGTGAAGATTTTTGTTTCTTTATGTTGAGGTGAATCCACACTGAAGACTGTAGTCTTTGCTCTTCATCAGTATGTGCTTCAAGCTGTAGTGTTGGATTTTCACCAGTAAGTGCTTCAAGTCATCTTCACTTTCAGGAAACAAGTTTGTGTCTTCTGCGTATCATGAGTTGTTAATAAGTCTTCTTCCAATCCTATGCTGCATTCTTCTTCATATAGTCCAACTTCTCTGATTATTTGCTTAGTAAACAGATTGAATAAGTATGATGAAAGAATACAACCCTGATGCACAACTTACCTGATTTTAAACCACACAATATTCCCTTATTCTAGCCAAAAAATTGCCTCTTGGTCTATGTACAGGTTGCAGGTGAGCACAATTAAGTGTGCTGCAATTCCCATTCTTCCCAATGTTATCCATAATTTGCTATGATCCACATATTTGAAGCCTTTTATATAGTCTATAAAACACAAGTAAAATCTTTCTGATATTCTCTGCTTTTTGCCAAGATCCATCTTACATTACCAATGATATTTATCATTCCATGTACTCTCTGGAATCCAGCTTGAATCTTTGGCAATTCCTAGATGTATAACTGCAGTTTCTTTTGAAGTATCTTCAGAAAAATTTTGCTACTATGCAATATTCATGATATTGTTCAATAATTTTCACATTTCATTTGATCAACTTTCTTTGAAATGGGAATGAATATGGATCTCTTTCCTTTTGTTTGTCAAGTAGCTGTCTTTCAAATTTCTTGATATAGATGAATAAACACACCAAACTTTACATTCATTTGTTTATATATCTCAATTGGTATTCTGGTAATTCCTGTAGCTTTGTTTTTTACCAGTGCAGCTTGAACTTCATCCTTCATTACCACCAGCTCTTTATCATATGCTACCCTCCAGAATGGTTGAATGTCAACAAACTCTTATTGGTGCAGTGATTCTATGTATTCTTTCTATCTTCTTTTGATGCTTTTTGTGTTATTCAATTTTTTACCCATAGAATCCTTCTATATTGCAATCCCAGGCTTGATTTTGTTAAATATGTAGTTATATTTAAATCTAAATTTACTTTAAGAAGTTAGAATATCTTGATTCCAAAACTTGAGAAAGATAACACAATAACCATGCAACTAAAAAGTTAAGACACTCTCACTTATGAATATAAGTGCAAAAGTTATAAATGAAATTCTAGCAAGTCAGTTATAGTGCTAAATAAAGTTGAGAATACACCAGAATCAGGTGGAATTATTCTAGGAATGTAAGAATCATTTTGCAACAGAAAATCTATCAATATAATGGTCTATAGTATACCAATATAGTGTTCAATATAATGTATTTCAAAGGAAAGACTAAACAGTCATGTCTGCATGTGCTGAAGATGCATTCAATAAAATTAAAAAACATTTTTTTAAAAAATAAAATAAAAAGAAATGGAAGTTTTCACCATAAACAGGAACTCATTGCTTCCCCAAAAATGGTTTCCTTTCTCCCCCTCCTTCATACCTCTAGTATCCCCTAAAAAACTTTGTTCTCTACATATTTGCCTACTCTTGTCATTTTACATAAGTGAGATCATAAAGTATGATAAATGATAATAAAGTGATTTACTTATTTCACTCAGCATAATGTCTTTAAAGTTCATCTTTATTGTAGGATGTATCAAGACTTCATTTATTTTTCTGGTTGAGTGATGGTCCATTGTATGCATGCACCACATTTTGTTTATTCATTTATCCATTGATGAATGTTTAGTTTATTTCTACCTTTTAGCTATTGTGAATAATGTTGCAATGAACACTGATTTACATATGTCTGTTCACACCACTGCCCTTAACCCCTCAGGGTATATACCTAGGAGTGGGATTGCTGTGTCTTTTGGTAACTCTATTTTCAGTTTTTTGAGGAACCACTATACTGTTTTCCACAAGAGCTGTACCATTCTGCATTTCCACCAGCAATTTCCCACATCCTCACCAACATTTGCTGTTTTCCATTTTTTTTTTTCCATCTTTTCCAAGACTCCAGTGGAGACATGTCTCTATATCTTCAGTGCCTTGCCCTTAGGATTCAGGGATGCTGCATTTCCAGATGGGAATGGGAGTGAGTTAGTCCAATAAATGGTAACAGTCACTATTATTACTCCCATCTTACAGAAGAGGAATATCAGGCGCCTTAATGATTCAACATTCAGTTTCTCTACATGAACTTTCACTTCTGTTTTATTCATGCAGTTCATGCAGAATTAGCTGGGCAAATTTTTCACCATGGTTTCAAAGATTCTTTTATTACATATAGAAGGTATACTCTAGATCACTCAATATTTCAATTAGGGGATTAGAGGTTTATGCCTAAAAGCTAAAGACAGGTAATCCAGTCACAGTTTTCAACATTTTTTTTCTAAACAGCGTAACAACAAAAACTTGATGCCCTAGTGGTCTTTTTTTGCTTTTATTCCATTTATAAAATTCATGCCATTTATAAAAATTTAGCCAACACAGACATACATTATGCATATCTCAATTCCAGGAAAATTTATTATGAGTTGTGGAAGAGAAAGAACATGCCTCTGTGGTCAGCTCCATAATTTAGCAACTTTACAACCTTGAGCAAAAGTGATGGGCTATTGTTAGTTGATGTTGAGTCAGGTCTGATTAGTGGTGATGTATAACAGAATGAAATATTGCCCAGACCTGTACCATCTTCATGATAATTGGTATGTTTGAGTGCATTGTTGTGGTTACTATGTCAATACATGTCATAGAGAATTCCTGTCATTTTTGCTGACCTTCTCCTTTACCAAACACGATATCCTTTGCTATCAATTGGTCTTTCCTGATGGCATGTCTGAATTAAGGCAGCCAAAGTCTCATCTTTGTTGCTTCTAAGGAGCATTCTGGTTGTATTTATTCTAAGATTGATTGATTTGTTCATTTTTCTGGCAGTCTAGGGTGTATTCAATATTTTTTTGCTAACAACACAATTTGAATGCATCAATTCTTGCATTCCTTTGCTTTTGAGGTCTTAATCAACTAGACAGGATTTAGTGTCACACATTTTCTATCTGTGCCCCAGAGATATTTCAGTTCACTTGCTCTTTCTCCAGCACCCTGAACTCAACCAGTGCTGAAAAGTTGCCGTTGCTCTTAACTCACTGTTCTCTTTTTTCTCTGTCCATTTTTAAGTCATGTTTATCCCATAGTTACTAACCATTGCAACAGATAGCATATAGTATAACAAATCATGAGAATTAAGAAAATAATGAACAACAATTGTAAGAATATACATGTGGATAAACATAGATACATATTGATTGTATAAATGACAAGAATGTCTTGTGAGATTCAAAATTGTTTAAAATACAGAATTCAAATGCACAGTAATAATACTTTAATAAGTCAGCAATGCATGTTGTAATCTCTAGGGCTAATTCCAATAAATAATAACAATAATAGTAAGAAGAAGGGGAAGAAAATATAACTAACAAACTGAAGGAGAAATACAGTTATAAAAATATTTGATGAATTCTTTTAAAATGGAAATATATGATAGAAAATAATTGTTGTTGGTGGTGTTCTGGACCATCCAGTCAATTCTGACCCCTAGCACCCTATGCACAGTAGAATGAAACACTGTCTCATCTTGTGCCATCCTCACAATCACTGCCATACTTGAACCCATCATTGCAGTCACTGTATCAATCCATCTCATTGAGGGTCTTCCCCTTTTTCACTGATCCTCTACCAAGTATGATATCCTTTTCCAGAGACTGGTGCTTTCAGACAGCATGACCAAAGTATGAGAGATGAAATCTTGCTATTGTCATTTCTAAGGAGTATTCTGGCTGTACTTCCTCTAAGACAGGTTTGTTTGTTCTTTTGGTAGTCAACAATACTTTCAATATTCTTCACCAACACCACAATTAAAATGCATCAATTCTTCTTCAGTCTTCCTTCCTCATTGTCCTGCTCTCACATTCATATGAGACTATTGAAAATATCATGGCTGCAATCAGGCAATCTTTTGTCCTCAAAGTGACATCTTTGCTCTTTAAAACTCTAAATAAACCTTTTGCAGTAGATTTGCCCAATGCAATACATCATTTGATTTCTTGACTGCTACTTCCAAGGGTATCAATTATGGATCCAAGTA
Organism: Orycteropus afer afer; assembly: GCF_000298275.1. Lineage (NCBI taxonomy): Eukaryota > Metazoa > Chordata > Mammalia > Tubulidentata > Orycteropodidae > Orycteropus > Orycteropus afer. Next base: position 3,127,096 of record NW_006921724.1, read on the forward strand.
AAATGAAATCCCTGAAAACTTCAATCTTTTCTCCATCTATCATGATGTTGCTTATTGGTCCAGTTGTAAGGATTTTTGTTTTCTTTATGTTGAGGTGTAATCCATACTGAAAGCTGTACTCTTTGATCTTCATCAGTAAGTGCTGAAAGTCTTCTTCACTTTCAGTAAACAAGGTTGTGTCATCTGAATGTAGCAGGTTGTTTGTGAACCTTCCTCCAACCCTGATGTTGCATTTTTATTCATATAGTCCAGCTTCTCAGATTGTTTGTTCAGCATACAGATTGAATAAATATAGTGAAAGGATACAATGCTGACACACACCTTTCCTGATTTTAAACCATACAGTATTCTCTTGTTCTGTTCGAATGATTCCCTCTTGATCTATGCACATGTTCTTCAAGAGCACAATTTAGTGTTCTGGAATTCCCATTTTTCAGAATGTTATCCATAATTTGTTATGATCTATACAGTCAAATGCCTTTGCATAGTCAATAAGACACAGGTAAACATCTTTTGATATTGTTTGCTTTCAGCCAAGATCCAATTGATATCAGCAATGATCCTTCTCACTTCATGTCCTCTTCTGAATCTGGCTTGAATTTCTGGCAGTTCCCCGTCTATGTACGGCTGCAACCATTTTTTGAATTATCTACAGCAAAGTGTTATTTGGATGTGATATTAATGATAGCGTTTGATAATTTCTGCATTCTGTTGGATATCCTTTCTTTGAAATGAGCTTCCAGTTGGTTGGCCAGGTAGCTGTCTTCTAATATTCCTGGCATAAATGAATGAGTGCCCCTGTACTGCATCTGATTGTTGAAACATCTCAATGTGTATTCTGTCAATTTCTGGAGCCTTATATTTTTTGCCAATTTCTTCAGTGCAGCTTGGACATCTTCCTTAAATACCATCAGTTTATTTAGCATATGCTACCTCCTGACATGGCTGAACATAAATCAGTTCTTTTTTGATACAGTGACTTTCTGTATTCCTTCCATCTTCTTTTGATACTTCCTGTGTTATTCAACATTTTGCCCATAGAATCCTTCAGTACTACAACTCAAGGCTTGAATTTTTTCTTCAGTTATTTCATCTTGGTAAATGCCAAGCATGTTCTCCCCTTTTGATTTTCTAACTCCAGATCATTGCACATTTCATCATAATACTTTATTTGTCTTCTCAAGGTGCCCTTTGAAATCTTTTCTTAGGCTCTTTACTTCATCATTTCTTCCATTCGCTTTAGCCACTCTCCATTTAAGAGAAAGTTTTAGAGTCTCTTCTGATATCCACTCTGTTGTATACATGTTATAATTTAATTTTTTAAAAGTGTTAATGAATGTAAACCAATGCTTGTAATTGTTACAGGTTGGACTGTCTTAGAAGCAGGCTCTTAGATGAAGATTAGAAGTAGGATGTTTATTAGGGATTGTTCTTGGAATCAATATATGGCCAGAAGAAAGAGAAATAGGTCTGTGATTCAGTCACAGCAGAAACCTCAACCAATCCTTGAGGGAAATTGATGATGCTGTGCTGAGCTGGGACAAGAGTGCTTGTCTATGCCTCCCAAATCAATGGATCATGGAATGTGGGGTGCCCTGGAAAAGATTGTGAGATTGGATGTGCTGCCTCTTCAGCTGCAATGCCTGAAAGTGGCTAAATGCCATGCAGCTGGGGTAAGTCCTTTATTCTTGAGGAGAATCTGAGCCATACATGCCAGCAGTTGTGCTCTTGTTCTTAACATGTCTAACTTCTTTGTCATTGACACAAATGCAATACAATTTTCATAAAATATGGTCTTAACACAGTGTTGAGGCCCTGACTACAGGCCAGTTCATTGCCCTTCTTGACCAGGTAATTACATCCACTCTCCGGTCACTCCTTTTATAAGGTTTTCATAATTCTGGGCCACTATCCACCCATCCCAATCATCCTGAGACCAAGGACCCAACTGCAGACAGCCACTAATCCCCTCATCCTAAAGAATTATTCAAAATGGCCAATCCCCAGGATGCCCTTGAAACTGAGTTAACCTTACCCTGCTTGCCATACATAAGCCCTTTCCCACAATTCCTACTTATTGTTGCCTTGTTCCTGTTATAACCCCTTCTTGACCATGAGACATAGAGCTTTTGGAATTAGATTGCTAGGTGTTTCTTCTGAAATACTTTTGGATAAGTTCAAACCACCAATCTTTTGGCTAATAATCAAGTGCTTAGCTGTTTGTGCCACCCAGGGACTCAATGTTGCTTAATTTACAGTTTTTGGCCTTGAGTAATTCATTATTGTCTTCATTGCAATGCTTCTTTGGAAAGTCATTATGCAAGACATTGGCTGGCCCATACATTTTCCCACATGCAGAAGTTGGCTGCCAACCAGAAAATTCAGAATAACTGAAAGCTCTAGATGATTAAAGAATAATACAATAATTGTTAACTTTTGAAAAAAGATCATGGGGATAAAATGTCCATGAAATATTTTGTGTAACCACAGATACTTAGTCATTTTCCTTTTAGAGTTTTCATTCTTATAAAATTTAGATTACTTTGTAACTTGTAACTATGGTACTGATGAGCAACTATATTATGATTATGACTTAATTCTATTATTTTTTTTACGCTTAGTCACTTTATTTCTCCTAAGAAGTGAATTCATAGACACAAATGAAAATTAAAGCAATAATTATATAGAATCTTGGTAAAAGTACTTTAAAACATGGTACGTAAGTGAGCTAGGTGTAGGGGCATTGAATAAACAGCACAATAACAATGTTCTGAGCATTGTATTTGCACCTGCAGATTCACTTCCACTTTTTTCCACTCTTTTCTAAGTTCCAGGAGGCTGAACAGAACCTCTATTAACAATATAAGCTGGGCTCCATTCCCTTTGGGCTTCTCATGGGTTTTGGCCAAAGAGGCACCAGAAGTTTTGGTAGAAGGAGAGAATGTTTAGGGTATTTATGCTCTTTGACCTCTACCTCCTCAGGCCACATATGTGTGCTAAAGACCACCATTCCTGAGTCACAGTCCTCTCTTCTAGTTGCAATTATGGCTTTCTGGACTTTATAGTTCTACTGCCCCATCAGTCCTAGGGGAAGTAATAGCTCTCCTGTGGTTGCTGCCCGGGGATATTTCGGTATCATTTATTGGCTTCTGTCTCAGTTATTTAGCGCTGCTATAACAGAAATACCACAAGTGGGTGGCTTTAATGAACAGATATTAATTTTCTCACAGTTTTGGAAGCTGGAAGTCTGAATTCAGGGCATTGTTTTAAGTATCTCTCTTTCTGTTCACACAGGGGGGAAGGTCCTTTTCTCTTTGTAAACCTCTATTTCTAGGCTCCTTGGCAATCATGTTACATGTATCTTCCTCTCTGTTTGCATTTGCTGGGTAATCTGCTTTTTTTATATCTCAAAAGAGATTGATTTAAAACACCCCCTATAAACATTGCCTCATTAACGTGACAAAGAAAAATCTATTAGCAAATCAGATTATAACCTCAGGTATGTTGTTGCTGTTGTCAACTCCTCCTTGGGTTTCCGAGGCAATTATCACTACAGAAATAGATTGCCCAACCTTCCTTCCAAGGAGTGGCTGGTGGGTTTGAACCACCAGCCTTCTGGTTAGCAGTCAAATGCCTTAGGCACTATGCTACCAGAGCTCCTAACCTCAGGTATAGGGATTAGAATTTACAACACATGCACACACACACGTGTACACACACATATGTGTGTATGTGTGTGTACACAATTCAATCCATAACACTTTCTCATACAGTATATCCCATACTTTTGTAAACAGTTGCCTCATTAAATTTGTCTCCATTACCTGGCTTTAATGTGCCATTATCTGCTTCCTGCCAGGACTCCAGCTGATACACTTAGCACTTCTCAGAATTGACCCAGATCAAGTGCATTATATTATATATAACAGAGAGCTTCCAGAAATGCAAGCTTGATTCAGCAGAGGAAGTGGAACAAGGGACATCATTGCTGATGTCAGATGGATCTTAGCTGAGAGCAAAGAATCCCAGAAAGATGTTTACTTGTGTCTTACTGACTAGGCAAAAGTATTTGATTGTATGGATCATAACAAATTATGGATAACATTGAGAAGAATGGGAATTCCAGAATACTTGATTGTACTCATGAGGAACCTGTACATAGATTAGGAGGCTGTCGTTTGAATAGAACAAGGGGATACTGCATGGTTTAAAATCAAGAAGGAAGTGCATCAAGGTTGTATCTTTTCACCATATTTATTCAAATTTTATGCTGAGAAAATAATCTGAGGAGCTGGATTATATGAAGAAGAACGTGGCATCAGGATTGGAAGAAGACTCGTTAACAACCTGTGATACACAGATGACACAACTTTGCTTGCTGAAAGCAAGGATGACTTGAAACACTTACTGATGAAGATTAAAGACTACAGTCTGCAGTATGGATTGCACCTCAATATAAAGAAAACAGGGAGCTCTGGTAGCATAGTGGCTAAGACACTTGCCTGCTAACCAGATGGCTGGTGGTTCAAACCCACCAGCCACTCCTCGGAAGGAAGGTTGGGCAATCCAGCCACTCCTCGGAAGGAAGGTTGGGCAATCCTACTTCCGTAGTGATACTGCCTCGGAAACCCAAGGAGGGGTCGCTATGAGTCGCGTTTGACTTGACGGCACATAACAACAACAACAACAAAGAAAACAAGCACCCTTACAACAGGTCCAATAAACAGCTTCACAGTGGATGGAGAAAAGATTGAAGCTGTCCAAGGATATCATATTACTTAGTTCTATAGTCAACAGCAATGGAAGCAGCAGTATTGTATTGGGTAAATCTGCTTCAAAGGACCTCTTTCAAATGATGAAGAGCAAAGATGTCTCCCTGAAGACTAAGGTTTGCCTAACCCAAGCTATGGTATTTTCAATCATCTCTTATGTATGTGAGAGCTAGATAATGAATAAGGAAGACCAAAGAAGAGTTGATGCTTTTGAGTTGTGGTGTTGGAGAAGAATGCTAAAAACATCATGGTCTACTAAAAGGACTAACAAATCTGTCCTGGAGGAAGTGCAGCCATACTGGTCCTTGAAAGTGAGAATGGACAGATTTCATCTCATCTACTTTGGTCATGTTGTCAGAAGGAACCATTCCCTAGAGAAAGATATCATGCCTCATCAAGTGGAGGTTCAATGAAGAAGGGGAAGGCCCTCAGCAAGATGGATAGACACAGTGGCTGAAACGATGGGCTCAGGTATAGCAAGGATTATGAGGCTGGCACAGGACCAGGCAGTGTTTCGTTCTGCTGTGCATAGGGTCACTATGAGTTGGAGATGACTCGATGGCACATAACAAAAACAAGTGCATTTGCCTTAAAACTCAATTCTTCATTGATCATGGTTATGAACCCCCCCCCCATGGTACTAAATAAAACTTATTAACCCTGAAGTCCATAAAGCAAAAACAGAGCTAATTTGATAATTTAAAGAGAACTTTATATAATAGTTTGGCAAATAATAAATGCAAGCATCTGCATACTCCCTCCCTCTAGCACACAGGCACACGCACACACACACACACACACACACACATTTTGCTCCTTACCAGACTGGGTAAATCACACCAATGAAAGCAAGGAGTGCTGACTCAGCACTTTATTTAACTGCACATAAACTTTTTTAAAAAATGCATTTTATTGAAATATAATTTATGTACAGTAAAAATACACAAAACTAAAGTGACATGGGGCAATGCTTTTTTTTTTTTTTTTTTTCAGTGTTTCCTCCTCTCTCCTCCCACCCTTGGTAACCAACAAAGAAAGTTTCCTTCCACATATAAACTTTTCCTTGACTTTTTACAATAATGGACTAATACAATATTTGTCCTGTGATTGATGTATTTCACTCAGCATAATGTCCTCCAAGTTCATGCATGTTATGCAGTGTTTTGCAGATTGTACATTATTCTTCAGCATTGCATAGTATTCCATTGTTTGTATGTAACATAGTTTGGTTATCCATTCTTCTGTTGATGGGCACCTAGGCTGTTTCCATCTTTTTGCTATTGTATATAGTGCTGCAATGAACATGGGTGTACATATATCTGTTCTTGTCCTGGCTCTCACTTCTTGAGGATATATACCTAGTAAAGGGATTGCTGGGTCAAATGCTATTTCTAATTCCAGCTTTTTAAGGAATCACCATGCTGCTTTCCACAGTGGTTGTATCATTTTACAGTCCCACCAGCAGTGCATGAAAGCCCAATCTCTCCACATCCTTGCTAGCATTTGTTATTTTCTATCTTGTTGAACTTTGCCATCAGTGCTGGGGTGAGATGGTATCTCACTGTGGTTTTGATTTGCATCTCTCTGATGGCTAATAATCATGAGCATTTCTTCATGTATTTGCTGGCTGCCTGAATATCTTCTTTGGTGAAGTGTCTATTCATGTCTTCTGCCCATTTTTAAATTAGATTGTTAATATTTTTGTTGAGTTTTTGTTGGAGTTTTCTGTAAATTTTAGGGATAAGTCCCTTGTCAGATATGTCATTGCCAAATATTTTTTCCCAATCTGTAGGTTCTCTTTTTACTTTTTGCACATAAACTTTTAACCTTTCTAGTATTTGTAATACTTCCAGCATCACAGCAACACACAAGCCACCACATGGTATGACAAACTGATAGACCAATGGTCTCGGACAAAAAGTTTGAGAAACTGGACTATATGAAGAAGAACATAACATTGGGATTGGAGGTAGACTCATTAAGAACCCGCAATATGCAGATAACACAACTTGCTTACTGAAAGTGAAGATAACTTGAACCACTTACTGATGAAGATCAAAGACTACAGCCTTCACTATGGATTACATGTCAGCATAAAGATAAACAAAAATTCTCACAGCTGGACAAATAAGCAACATTACAATAAATGGAGAAAAGATCGAAGTTTTTAAGGATTTCATTTTACTTGTATTCACAACAATACCCATGGAAGCAGCAGTCAAGAAATCAGATGAAATATTGCACTGTGCAAATCTGCTTAAAAAAAGACCTCTTTAAGGTGTTAAAGAGTAAAGAAGTTACTTTGAAGACTGAGGTGTGCCTGACCCTAGCCATGGTATTTTTAATCTTCTCTTATGCATGTGAACTGTTTCTACATTTTTGAATGCTTCTATGCAAAAAACTTTGCATAAAGGTGGAAAATCAAGTATAGATGAAATCTTTGCTCAGGAAGCTCATAGTCTGCCCATTGTGGCAGCCACTGGGTTAATCCATCTCATTAAGGGTCTTCCTCTTTTTTGTTGACCCTCTACTTTACCAAGCATGATATCCTTCTCCAAGGAATGGTCCCTTCTGACAACATGACCAAAGCAGGTGAGATGAAGTCTTGCTGCCAAGGAGCATTCTGACTGCACTTCTTCCAGGACAGATCTGTTTGTTCTTCTGGCAGTCCATGTTACTTTCAGTATTCTTCATCAGCACCACAATTCAAAAGCAACAACTCTTCTTTGGTCTTCCTCATTCATTGTCCAGGTTTATGAGGTGATTGAAAACATCACGGTTTGGGTTAGGAGTATCTTAGTCTTCAAAGAGTCATCTTTAATCTTCAGCTCTTTAAAGAAGTCTTTTGCAACAGATTTGCCTAGTGCAATATATTGTCAAATTTCATGACTTCTGCTTCCATGGGTGTTGACTGTGGAACCAAGTAACAAGAAATTTTTGACAACTTCTATCTTCTCCCCATTTATTGTGATGCTGCTTATTGGTCCATTTGTGAGAAGTTTTGTTTTCTTTATGTTGAGGTGTAATCCATAGTGCAGACTGTAGTCTTTAATATTCATCAGAAAGTGCTTCAAGCCATCTTCACTTTCAGCAAGCAAGGCTGTATCATCTACATATCTCAGGTTCTTAATGACTCTTCCTCCAATCCTGATACCATGATCTTCATATAGTCTAGTTTCTCAGATTATTTTCTCAGCATACAGACTGAATAAGTATGGTGAAAGGATACAACTCTGATGCACTCCCTTTCTGATTTTAAACCATGAGTGTCCCCTTGTTCTGTTAGACCTCCTGGTCTAACAGTTAACTAAGTGTTCTGGAATTCCCATTCTTCTCAATGTTATTCATAATTTGTTATGATGTACACAGTGGAATTCTTTTGTGTAGTTAATAAAACGTAAATAAACATCTTTCTGGCATTTTTTGCTTTCAGCCAAGATCCATCTGACACAGCACTGATACCGCTTGTTCCACGTCCTCTTCTGAATCCAACTTGCATTTCTGGAAATTCCCTGTCAATATATTGCTGCAAACAATTTTGAATTATCTTCAGCAAAATTTTACTTGCACGTGATATTAATTATATTGTTCCATAATTTGGTAGGATCAGTTTTCTTTGGAATATGTACAAATATGGATCTCTTCCAGTCAGTTGGCCAGGTAGCTGTCCAAACTTCTTGGCATAGATGAGTAAGTACCTCCAGCACAGCATTTGTTAGTTGAAACATCTCAATGGGTATCCCATCAATTCTTGGAGCCTTGTTTTTTGCCAATTCCTTCAGTGCAGCTTCGACTTTTTCCTTCAGTACCACCGGTTCTTGATCATATGTCACCTCCTGAAATGAACCAAATGACTATTCTTTTTGGTACTGGAATTCTTCATCTTATTTTAATGTTTCCTGCATCATTCAATATTTTTCCCAAAGAGACTTTCAATATTGCAAGTTGAAGCTTGAATTTTTTCTTCAGTTCTTTCACCTTAAGAAATGATGACTGTGTTCTTTCTTTTTGGTTTTCTTATTCCAGATCTTTGTACATTTTATTATAATTGACTTTGTCTTCTTGAGCTGCTCTTTGAAATCTTCTGTTTAGCTCTTTTATCTTGTCTTTTCTTCCATTTGCTTTAGCTACTCTCCATTCAAGGACAAGTTTCAGAATTTCTTCTGACATCCATTTTGGTCTTTTCTTTCTTTCCTATCTTTTTAATGACCTTTTGCTTTCTTCATGCATGATGTTTTTGATGTCATCCCACAATTCATCTGGTTTTCTGTCATTGGTGTTCAATGCATCAAATCTATTCTTCAGATGGTCTCTAAATTCAGGTGGGATATAATTGAGGCCATATTTTGTCTCTCATGGACTTGTGTTAATTGTCTTCAGCCTCAACTTGAACTTGTATATGAGCAGTTGATGGTCTGTTCCACAGTCAGCTCCTGGCCTTGTTTTGGCTGAAGATACTGAGCTTCTCTATTGCCTCTTTGAACAGACACAGTCAATCTGATTCCTGGGTATTTCATCTGGGGAAGTCCACGTGTATAGCTGTTGAGAAAAGGTGTTTGTATGAATAAGCCATTAGTCTTGCAAGATTCTATCATGTGATCTCCAGTATCACCAAGTATCACCAAGTATCTCCAGTATCACCTATCACCAAGGCCATATTTTCCAAATACTGGTGATTCCTCTTTGTTTTTAACTTTTGCATTCCAATCACCAGTAATAATCAACATATCTTGATTGCATGTTTGGTCAATTTCAGACTGCAGAAGTTGGTAAAAATGTTCAATTTCCTTGTTTTTGTTTTTGGTGGTTGGTGAGTAAATTTGAATAATAGTAGAATTAACTTGTCTTCCTTGTAGGCATGTGGATATTATCCTATCATTGACAGCACTATACTTCAGGATAGATCTTGAAATATTCTTTGTGATGATAAATGCCATACCATTCCTCTTCAATTTGTCTTTCCTGGCATAGTAGATCATATGGTTGTCTGATTCAAAATGGCCAAAATCCGTCAATTTCAGTTCACTAATGTCTATGAGTCGGGGCCAACTCGACTGCAAAAGAACAACAACAACAACAACAAATGTCTAGGATATAGATCTTTATGTGTTCCATTTCATTTTTGACAACTTCCAATTTTCCTAGATTCATACTTTGTACATTCCATGTTCCCATTATTAATGGATGTTTGCAGCTGTTTCTTCCTATTTTGTGTTATGCCACACCAGCAAATGGAGGTCCCAAAAGCTTTACTCCATCCACTTCATTAAGGTCGACTTTACTTTGAGGAGGCAGCTCTTCTCCAGTCATATTCTGAGTGCTTTCTGACCTAAGGGGCTCATCATTGGGCACTATATCAGACAAAATTTTAAGGCTATTCATAAAGTTCTGGCACTATATCAGATAATATTTCACTGCTATTCATAAGGTTTTCACTGGCCAATTCCTTGAGAAGTGGATGACCCCTTTCTTCTTCCAAGTCTGTCTTAATCTTGAAGCTCTGCTGAAACCTGTCTACCATAGGTGACCCTGCTGGTATTTGAAATACTGGTGGCATAGCCTCCAGCCTCACAGCAACATGCAAGCCACAAAAGTACAACAAACTGACAGACAAGTGCTGGTAGCTCTGTATAGACTCTTCTTTCCTCATGGCTTTGTTATTGTTGTTCACTGTTGTTGAGTTGATCCTGACTCATGGCAACCTCATGCATAGTGCAACAAAATGCTGCCCAATCTTGAAGCATTTCCATGACTGGTTTTGGATCTAACTATTGTGTTCCATGGCACTTTTATTGATTGATTTTCAAAAATAGGTCACTAGCCCTTTCTTCCTAGACCATTTTAGCCTAGAAGCTTTGCTGAAATGGGTTCAGCATCATAGCAACGCATAAGCCTCCACTAGTGAGTGGATGGTAAATGTGCTTAAGGTACATTGTCTGGGAAACAAACTTAGGTTTCATGCATGCAAGGTGAGAATCCTACCACTAAACCACCAATATTCCTTCACTGCTTCAGTTGATATTTTTAGTAGCAAAAAATAAGCAAGCGGAATTCTGTCTGAGGATTCATCAGGACCTAGAAGTGAAGCTCACTCACTCTCACTCAGCAGGGTTGATTCAGGCTCCCTCAACATCTACACACACTTATCCTTGCCAT